>NC_037668.1:163725176-163800428 GCF_003255815.1 Theropithecus gelada
TTTTTTTTTTTGAGACGGAGTCTCGCTCTGTCGCCCAGGCTGGAGTGCAGTGGCGCGATCTCTTCTCACTGCAAGCTCCACCTCCCGGGTTCACTCCATTCTCCCGCCTCAGCCTCCCGAGTAGCTGGGACTACAGGCGCCCGCCACCACGCCCGGCTAGTTTTTTGTATTTTTAGTAGAGATAGGGTTTCACCATGTTAGCCAGGATGGTCTCGATCTCCTGACCTCGTGATCCACCCGCCTCGGCCTCCCAAAGTGCTGGGATTACAGGCTTGAGCCACCGCGCCCGGCCTAATTTTTGTATTTTTAGTAGAGAGGGGGTTTCACCATGTTGGCCAGGTTTGTCTCGAACCCCTGACCTCAGGTGATCCGCCCACCTCAGCCTCCCAAAGTGCAGGATTACAGGTGTGAGTCACTGCGCCCGGCCTCCCAGACCGTTTTCCTTTCTTTTTTTTTTTTTTAGAAGGAGTCGCACTCTGTTGTCCAGGCTGGTGTGCAGTGGCGCAATCTAGGCTCACTCCGCCTCCCAGGTTCAAGCAATTCTCCTGCCTCAGCCTCCAGAGTAGCTGGGATTATAGGTGTGTGCCACCACGCCTGGCTCATTTTTGTGTTTTTAGCAGAGATGAGGTTTCACCTTGTTGGCCAGGCTGGTCTCAAACTCTTGATTGCTTTCCTTGCCCTCCCAAAGTGTTACAATTACAGGCATGCGCCACCTCGCCTAGCTCCAGACTGTTTTCTATGCATACATATACCCATAGTTACTTCTACATTTTAAAACCAAAATTGAGAAATACTATGCATGGTGTTTTGCAGTCAGCCTTTTTGACTTAACAGTATGTAATGAACAATATTCCATGTCATTAAATACAGATCGTTGTTTATAATGATTGCATAATGTTTCATTTTAGGGATATGACAATTTATTTAACAGATCACCTATCTTTGGGCTTTTTGAAAATAGAGATGGGGTCACACTATGTTGTCCATGCTGGTCTCAGACTCCTGGGCTCAAACAATCCTTTCACCTTGGCCTCCCAAAGTAATAGGAGACAGTGCACTCCAGCCTGGGCAACAAAAGCAAAACTCCGTCTCAAAAAAAAAAAAAAAAAAAAGCTAAAAGCATTAAAAATACTTTTTGTTTTGTTTTTTTCTGAGGTGGAGTCTCACTCTGTTGCCCAGGCTGGAGTACAGTGACACGATCTCCACTCACTGCAAGCTCCGCCTCCCAGGTTCATGCCATTCTCCTGCCTCACCCTCCCGAGTAACTGGGACTACAGGCACCCGGCCCCGTGCCCAGCCAATTTTTTTTTTTGTATTTTTAGCAGAGATGGGGTTTCACCGTGTTAGCCAGGATGGTCTCGATCTCCTGACCTAGTGATCCGCCTGCCTCGGCCTCCCAAAGTGCTGGGATTACAGGCGTGAGCCACTGCACCCGGCCTAAAAATACTTTTCTATGGCAAAAAATTCAAATGGGGCCAGGCGCGGTGGCTCACACCTGTAATCTCAGAACTTTGGGAGGCCGAGGCAGGTGAATCACCGGAGGTCGAGAGTTTGAGACCAGCCTGACCAACATGAAGAAACCCCATTCCTTGAACCTGGGAGGCAGAGGTTGCAGTGAGCCAAGATTGCATACTACTGCACTCCTGCCTGGGCAACAGAGTGAGACACTGTCTTAAAAAAAAAAAAAAAAAAAAAAAAAGATGTCTAACACTTTATAAAAAATTATGAGATGCACACAAAAATTCAAACATGGCTGGGTATGGTGGCTCATGCCTGTAATCCCAGCACTTTGGGAGGCCAAGGCAGGCAGATCACTTGAGGTCAGGAGTTCAAGACCAGCCTAGCCAACATGGTGAAACCCCATCTCCACTAAAAAATACAAAAATTAGCTAGTCATGGTGGTGCGTGCCTGTCATCTCAGCTACTCGAGAGGCTGAGACAGGAGAATTGCTTGAACCTGGGAGGTGGAGGTTGCAGTGAGCTGAGACTATGCCACTGCATGCCAGCCTGGGCAACACAGCGAGACTCTGTCTCAAAATAAAATAAAATAAATAAAAATAAAAATACAAAAATTAACCAGGTGCAGTGGTGCGTGCCTGTAATCTCAGCTACTCAGGAAGCTGAGACATGAGAATTGTTTGAACCCGGAGGCAGAGGCTGCAGTGAGCCAAGATGGTGTCACTGCACTCCAGCCTAGGCAACAGAGTGAGACCCTGTCAAAAATTAAAAATAAAAAACAACAACAAAAAAAAGGAAATAGAGATAAAGGCTATCTTCAATGGGCTCATCAGTAGACTCAAAACAGCTGAGGAAAGAATTTTTTTTTTTTTTTTTTGGAGACAGAGTCTTGCTCTATCACCCAGGCTGGAGTGCAGTGGCGTGATCTCTGCTCACTGCAACCTCTGCCTCCCGGGCTCAAGCAATTCTCCTGCCTCAGCCTCCTGAGTGGCTGGGATTACAGGCATGCACCACTATGCCCAGCTAATTTTTGTATTCTTAGTAGAGACGGGGTTTCACCATGTTGGCCAGGCTGGTCTCAAACTCTTGACCTCGTGATCCACCCACCTCGGCCTCCCAAAGTTCTGGGGTTACAGGCATAAGCCACCACATCCGGCCCAAAAGAATAAATTTTAAAAACGCTACAGTTGGCTGTGAATCTTTGGACAAAGTTTTAATTTTTCAGAGTCAAAGGTTTCTTGCCAAATTGAAAAGAACAATTCTTGTCTCTGAGTACCCAAGAGAAAGAAATGCCTCTGGAAACATTAATTTTTTTTTTTTTTTTTTTTGAGACGGAGTTTTGCTTTTGTTGCTCAGGCTGGAGTGCAATGGCTTGATCTCGGTTCACTGCAACCTCTGCCTCCTGTCTCAGTGTCCCGAGTAGCTGGGATTACAAGTACATGCCACCAGATCCAGCTAATTTTTTTTTTTTTTGGAACCTCCGCCTCCCGGGTTCACGTGATTCTCTTGCCTCAGCCTCCTGAGTACCTGGGATTACAGACATGCGCCACCATGCCTGGCTAATTTTGTATTTTTAGTAGAGGCGTGGTTTCTCCATGTTGGTCAGGCTGGTCTCGAACTCCTGACCTCAGGTGATCTGCCCGCCTTGGCCTCCTAAAGTGCTGAAATTATAGGCGTGAGCCACCGCGCCAAGCCTAAAATTATTTTGATTCTGCAGAGACGGGGGTCTCACTTTGTTGCCTAGGCTGGACTTGAACTCCTGGCTCTCACCTTGGTCTCTCAAAGTGTTGAGATGACAGGTATGAACCATGAAGCCTGGCCCTAGAGACACTTTTTTTTTTTTGGTGGGAGGGGGGACAGAGTCTTGCTCTGTCACTCAGGCTTTGGTGAAGTGGTGCCATCTCGGCTCACTGCAAGCTCCGTCTCCCGGGTTCACGCCATTCTCCTGCCTTAGTCTCCCAAGTAGCTGGGACTACAGGCACCTGCCACCATGCCCGGCTAATTTTTTGTATTTTTAGTAGAGACAGAGTTTCACCATGTTAGCCAGGATGGTCTCGAACTCCTGACCTTGTGATCTGCCCACCTCGGCCTCCCAAAGTGCTGGGATTGCAGGCGTGAGCCACTGCGCCCTGCCTAGAGACACTTTTAAAGTGTTATGGAGATGTAAATAACAGCCTTTGGAAGCTTTTCTTCAGTCCCATTGATGCTTTTTTTTTTCTTTCCCAAAATGGAAAACAGCTTACTTTTTTATGATAACATATGCTCTATTTAACTCTTTTCAGAAAATGTATGTTTGATACCACCCAGAGATAACCACTAACATTTTACAAAGTAGAATCATTCTATACAAAATGAGTACAAACCTACTTTTTTTCCACTTAATAATATATCATGGACAATGCTACATGTCAATAAATACAGTCCACAGCATTACTTTAATGACTGCCTAGTATTTGAATAAATACCTCTATTGTAGTTTATTTCACCAATCCTCTCTTTAAAAATTTACTTACAAATTTTTATATATTTATATTTTTAGAAATGGTGTCTTGCTATATGCCCAGGATAGTCTGGAAGTGGTCTCAAGTGATCCTCCTACCTCAGCCTCCCAAAGAGCTTGAGCCACAATGCCCAGCCCTATTTATAAATTTTTTTTTAAGCATGCCCTGAACCAGAATAGGTTCAGAGAGACTCTGTCACCAATCCATTTTTTTTTTTTTAAGTGAAAGGAAGTTTATTAAGAAAGTAAAACAATATCCTGGCTAACACAGTGAAACCCTGTCTCTACTAAAAATACAAAAAATTAGCTGGATGTGGTGGCGGTCGCCTATAGTCCCAGTTACTCAGGAGGCTGAGGCAGGAGAATGGAGTGAACCCAGGAGGTGGAGCTTGCAGTGAGAAGAGATCGCGCTACTGCACTCCAGCCTGGGCGACAGAGCGAGACTCCATCTCAAAAAAAAAAAAAAAAAGTAAAGAAATAAAAAGAATGGCTACTTCATAGGCAGAGCAGCCACAGTCCTCTTTTGGTTGACACTGGGTTGCTAGCTTTTGTCTTCAGTTATAACACCACCACAACAAGCATCCTTGTGTACTTTTCCAATTATTTTTCTTGGAAAAATTCTTAGACATGAAATTGCTGTGTAATAGCATGTGCATGTTTTTTAAGGCTTTTAAACACTCTGTGAAATCGTTCTTTAGAAAGTTTATCCTGCTCGCACCTGTAGTCCCCACACTTTGAGAGGCTGAGGCAGGATAACTTGAGTTCAGCAGTTCAAGACCAGCCTGGGCAACACAGTGAGACTCCTGTCTCTACAAAAATAAAATAAAATGAAAAAATTATCTGGGTGTGATGGCACATGCCTGTGGTCCCAACTACTTGGGAGGCTGAGGTGGGAGGATCAGTTGGGCCAGGGGGAGTCGGGGATCAAGGCTACAATGAGCCATGATCATGCCACTGTACTCCAGCCTGGGTGCTAGAGTAAGACCCTGTCTCAAAAAAAAAAAAAAAAGTTAAAAAATATATAAAAATAAACATTAAAAAATTAAAAAGAAAGAAAATGTCTCTCGGCCAGGCACGGTGGCTCACACCTGTAATCCCAGCACTTTGGGAGGCCAAGGCAGGCGGATCACCTGGGGTCAAGAGTTCAAGACCAGTCTGGTCAGCGTGGTGAAACTCCCGTCTCTACTAAAAATATAAAAATTAGCCAGGCGTGGTGGTATGCCTGTAATCCTAGCTACTCAGGAGGCTGAGGCAGGAGCGTTGCTTGAACCTGGAAGGCAGAGCTTGCAGTGAGCTGAGATCGCACCACTGCACTCCAGCCTGGGCAACAGAGCAAGACTCCATCTCAAAAAAAAAAAAAAGTGTCTCTCAATTCACACCTTGACTAGTGGTTTGTGTCAAGTTTGAGTTTCTTCACATCCTCACCAGCTCTGGACATCAGGGGCATTCTTTAATTCTTTGCCAGTTTGACATATGAAAAGTAATATCTCCCATGGCCTTAAGCTGTTCACGTTTCAAGCAATGATAGTGAAGAGGAGGTCCATCTGTCTGCGTTTGCCATAGAGAGTCTAGTTTTCCAAACCCCAGCATTTGCTCTGCCTGGAGCATTCTCTCCTGGCTAGAAATCAGCCTGGAATCAAGCCTGTGATACAAAGACTCTAAATCCCAGCTGGCCTTACAAACACATGGAGTAGATGAGGATTGACCAAAGGATGCTGGGACTTTCCCCTGGGCACTGTGGCCTGGGTCACTGAGGCTGGCAGGTGTGGAGGGGGCAGGTGAGGCTGAGTCATGCAGGACACTGGGTGTGGTTTCCTGGATCAGCTCCAGAGTTGACATGCAGGTTCCAGTAACGGGCGGCTGAGCTGGGCTAATTGCTGCTGCTGGTGCCCCAGCCCAGCCCTGCACGTAGCAGGAGGGGGAGGAGGAGGAGGAGCATAGGATAAGAATAGCAGAAGGAGAAGGAGGAGGAGGAGGAGCATAGGATAAGAATGAGAGGGCAGCGCTCCCAAGGGACGGCCACAGTGAGGTTCTCAAGAACTGAAAACTCACTTTCCATCCACCCTGCAGGATCCAAGGGTCCCTGGAAAGCAATGCTCATTGAATCCGCCCTCCACCCCAGGCATGGTTGTATATCCATAGGGCATTCCTCAAATTGCACATCTAATGGTGGGGTTTCAGGCACCAACGCAGCAGAGACATTTGGGTTGCTCAGCACCTCTCAAAGCAGAGGCAGCTGTGGAACTGAAGAAAGAAGCCAGGGTTCAAGCTCTGGTTTCCTAAACTTACTGCTATCTCTGAGCGCTTAAGCTGTTTCTTAACCTCTCTGAAGCCTCAGTTTGCTCATCTGTGAAATGAGGCACTCATCCTCTACCTCGCTGAGAGGTTTATATAGATGTCTTTGGAATTTCCTAGGCTGTAGCCTAGGCTGGCTGGCTGGCTTCCTTCCTTCCTTCCTTCCTTCCTTCCTTCCTTCCTTCCTTCCTTCCTTCCTTCCTCTCTCTCTCTCTCTTTCTTTCTTTCTATCTTTCTTTCTTTTTGAGATAGTCTCGCTCTGTCACTCAGTCTGGAGTACAGTGGCGTGATCTCAGCTCACTGCAACCTCTGCCTCCCAGATTCAAGCAATTCTCTGCCTCAGCCTTCCAAGTAACTGGGAATACAGGCACCCGCCACCATGCCCGGCTACATTTTTTGTATTTTTAGTAGAGACGGGGTTTCATCATCTTGGCCAGGCTGATTTTGAACTCCTGACCTCATAATTCACCCACCTCAGCCTCCCAAAGTGTTGGGATTACAGGCGTGAGCCACTGCTCCCGGACTTTTGTTTTTTTTTGAGATGGAATCTCTCTCTGTCGCCTGGCTGGAGTGCAGAGGCGTGATCTTGGCTCACCACAACCTCCTGCTGGGTTCAAGCGATTCTCCTGCCTCAGCCTCCCAAGTAGCTGGGATTACAGGCACCCGCCACCAATCTCGGCTTATTTTTGTATTTTTACTAGAGACAGAGTTTCGCCATGTTGGCCAGGCTGGTCTCAAATTCCTGCCCTCAAGTGATTTACCCGCGTTAGCCTCCCAAAGTGCTGGGATTACTGGCATGAGCCACCGTGCCCGGCCACAGTCTAGGCTTCCTACTCCCCCTGAGTGACCTCTTCCCTACTGGGTCTTCTGCACGCATCATGGAGTCATGCACACAGCAGACAGTTAATGAATACAGAGAGAATGAATGATGTATATAAAGCAATAACTTGACACATTGCCTGGCACCTAGTAGATACTCAGTAAGCGGTAACCTGTCAACATGAAGCTCAAGCTCCATTCGACAAGATTTGTGACTTTGAGCAAGTTACCTTTCTTTTCTAAGCTTCACTTTCCTCATCTACAAGGTGAAAAGTGTTCTACATTGAGTGCTCTGTCCTACAAATCACTGGTAGTTATGATGTAGGGACTAATTTTTTTTTTTTTTTTGAGACGGAATTTCGCTCTTGTTGCCCAGGCTGGAGTGCAATGGCGCGATCTTGGCTCATCGCAACCTCCGCCTCCCAGGTTCAAGCGATTGTCCTGCCTCAGCCTCCCGAGTAGCTGGGATTACAGGCATGTGCCACCACAGCTGGCTAATTCTGTGTTTTTAGTAGAGTCGGGGTTTTTCCATGTTGGTCAGGCTGGTCTCAAACTCCCAACCTCAGGTGATCTGCCTGCCTCGGTCTCCCAAAGTGCTGGGATTACAGGCGTGAGCCACTGCACCCAGCTGATGTAAGGACCAATTTAAGGTGCTTGTTCTTCCTGAGAAAAGGTGGGTTGAGGGGGAAATACATGCAGAGCTATCACGGACAATGAAGTTCTGCCAACTCTCTTCCCTCAGCAGAGAGAGGAGATGGGACAAGACTGCTGGGCAGTGGTGGCATCTTTGGGCACTCTGGGTTAAGCAGCCATGCACAGTCCAGAAGACCGTGCAGAGATAGTCCAGTGTGCATGAGGGCCCATGCTATGCCATGCACTGAATTGGGTTAAAAGTCAATGGTTTTAGAGCTAAGAAAACTCAATATTTCCCAGTAAGTATCAGGGGCTCTGGTGTCCATCCCAGACCCTCATAATAGAAGGAGCTGGCTGGGCTTCCATACTCATGAGCATCCTCCCATCCCCTCAACCCACTTCATTCATTTACTTGTTAACATGCCCAACGAGACATCCTTTTGCCAAGTAGAGGGGGTACAAAACGTGCTCCTAGTCTGGGAGCAGTAGGTGGGAGAGGCTTAGATGTTTTTAAACAGTTGCTGAAATCTTAGCACTTCTGGGGCCACACAGGTACTGCATGGTGGGGATGGTGGTAAACTCAAGACTGTATGGAGCAGCCTGACTCCACTCTGACAGATTGTGGTACAGGGAGAGCTAACTCAGCTGGGCCAAATCTTCTGATTCTTTTTTTCACATTTATTTTTATTTTTAACTTGTTTTGAGACCAGGTCTCACTCTGGTGACTTGTAGGACAAAGCACTCGAAGTAGAACAATCTTCATTTTGTAGATGAGGAAACTGAGGCTCAGAAAAGGAAGGTAATTTGTTCAAAGTTACAAATCATGCCCCGGCTGGATTGTGCAATCAGAGCTTACTGCAACCTCAACCTCCCAGGCTCAGGCGATCCTCCTGCCTCAGCCTCCTGAGTAGCTGGGACCACAGGTGCACACCACCACTCCTGGCTAATTTTTATTTTTTTTTTATTTTTTTATTTATTTTTTTTTTTGAGACGGAGTCTCGCTCTGTCGCCCAGGCTGGAGTGCAGTGGCCGGATCTCAGCTCACTGCAAGCTCCGCCTCCCGGGTTCACGCCATTCTCCAGCCTCAGCCTCCCGAGTAGCTGGGACTACAGGCGCCCGCCACCTCGCCCGGCTAGTTTTTTTGTATTTCTTAATAGAGACGGGGTTTCACCGTGTTAGCCAGGATGGTCTCGATCTCCTGACCTCGTGATCCGCCCGTCTCGGCCTCCCAAAGTGCTGGGATTACAGGCTTGAGCCACCGCGCCCGGCCTACCTGGCTAATTTTTAAAAAATTATTTGTAGAGAGAGGGTCTCCCTATGTTGCCCAGGCTGGTCTTGAACTCTTGGGCTCAAGTGATCCTCCTGCCTCGGCCTCCCTGTGTTGGGATTTCAGGTGTGAGTCACTTCGTACAGCCAATTTTTTAAAAAGACAAGCCATAAATTTAGGGTTTTTTCCTGTGAAAATTTTCCTACTTTTAAAAACTTGACAACTTGGGCCAGGTACGGTGGCTCACGCCTGTAATCCCAACACTTTGGGAGGCCAAGGCAGGCAGATCATGAGGTCAGCAGATCGAGACCATTCTGGCTAACATGGTGAAACACCGTCTCTACTAAAAATGCAAAAAAATTAGCCGGTCATGGTGGCGGGCACCTATAGTCCCAGCTACTTAGGAGGCTGAGGCAAGAGAATGGCGTGAACCTGGGAGGCAGAGGTTGCAGTGAGCCGAGATGGTGCCACTGCACTCCAGCCTGGGCAACAGAGCATGACTCCGTCTCAAAAACAAAAAACTTGAAAAATTGTTGATTTCTTTGTGACTGTGGCAAACATATCTGTAGTAGAAGTCATGATGGGTAGTTAGTTCAGTGGAGCTCTTATGGGCCAGTGGCAAATGATGGCAGGGGTGGCTTCCTGAGTGCAACTTGGACAGTGGTCCCACAGGGCCCTGCACTTGGTGGAGGACTGCACCTCACGCATGGTTCATGCTCTGCTCTGCTGTTGCCATTTTGAAAATTTTAATTATTATTATTTATTTATTTATTTTTTGAGATGGAGTTTCACTCTTGTTGCCCAGGCTAGAGTACAGTGGCTTGATCTCGGCTCACTGCAACCTCCGCCTCCCAGGTTCAAGTGATTCTTCTGCCTCAACCTCCAGCGTGGCTAGGATTACAGGTGCATGCCACCACACCCAGCTAATTTTGTTATTTTTAGTAGAGATGGGGTTTTGCCATGTTGATCAGGCTGGTCTCAAACTCCTGACCTCAGGTGATCCACTGGCCTCCCAAAGTGCTGGGATTACTGGTGTGAGCCACCACACCCGGCCTAATAATTCTTTAACAAGGGCCCAGGCTTTCACTTTGCACTGGGCTCTGCAAATTACCAAGCCTGTCCTGACTGGAGGCAAGGGCTGAACCCATCTGGTGGTGGAAAAGGGCCAAAGAGGAGGTCAGGAAATGCTTCATAGAAGGACCCCGAGGGAGGAGGTGAGTCCTGCAAGTAGGCCTGGGTGTGGATATGTGAGACTATGAGGTGGGAGTGTGTTGTGTGCGCCGGTGTGTGCAAGTGTGAGGCTGTGCATATGGTCCACGCAAGTGTGTGAGAGCAGGCAGTGTCTGCAGGGGCATGTGAGTGAGGGCTTGTGGATATTTATCTTTGTGAGTGTGAGTGTGGTGTGACTTTGGTTCCCATGAGTGTGTATGAGTGTGTGTGGTTTGTGGGGGAGGTGGTGGCCAGGGCAGGGAGAGTCACGGGGCTATTTAACAAATATTTATTGAGCACCTCCTCTGTGCCAGGCGCTGTGCAAGGTGCTGAGGTGAGTAAGCCCCAGCACTTGCCCAGAGGTGCTCACAGCCAGGCGAGGGAGAGAGATGTGTAAACAGACAACTGCAGTGAGAGAGCAGATTGAAACCAGACTCCTCAGAAACGCAACCCCTTCACCCACTTCCCCCAGGAGAAGCCAGATTTCCCCAGAATTGGTGGGACAGGTGGGGCTGTGGGAGAAGCCGGGAACTGTCCCAGGAGGCCGACCCCAGCCCCTCCTCAGGCACACCCAAACACCACGGGAGGGGTGACCTCCCTCTGACCTGCACAGCGACACACCCAATCCCACAGAAGCAGATAAGAGGTGACCAGCAGCTCCGGCAGGGCAGGATATAAACAGCCTGGCCCTGTGGTTTCCTCCCCACCCCCACTCCCCAGCCCAGGACACACCTGAGGGGATGCAGACTGGGGTGGGCGAGAGACGGGGCTGTCTCCTGCTAGGAGGGGTCCATTCAGAGGTCCCTGGGCTGGTGAGAGTTGGGATAAGGGTGTCTGGTGATCGACAGAGAGGGCAGCACAGAGGCCAGCCCAGGGGTCTGTGCCAGGACTGTGCAGCATCCTGAGGGGTGAGAGGGGAGAGAACTGTTGGGGAGAAAGACGTCCCTCCCAGAGCTGCCGTCTTCCCAGTTGTCCCAGGCGCTGCCCAGGTGGCCTCACTGAGCTGCAACGTGGGGGCAGGCATGCTGTCAGTTGGTCCCCACTCTCACCCAGCCAGTGACTTCGGCCCACCTTGTCAGTAAAATGGGGACGCCCGGTCTCCTCAGAGAGCTGTGGGGCGGATCAAATGAGATAATGGGATGAGGAAAGCACCTCATAAACTGCAAATGGCAGGACAAAGGTCAGTGTGCAGCGGGCAGCACCTGCCCCCAGCCCTCCAGAAGAGGGTGAAGGGGCTGAGCGCCATATTCCCAGCCCTCCTCCCTGCTATGATTTCCTTTAGGAGTTGAAGACGCTGGGAGTCAAGGGAGGCCGAACAAGCATGTCCCAGGCTTCAGAGGCCCCTCCCCCACTTCTTGGCTAGGTGACTTCAGGCCACACTGGGTCACCTCTCTTCTTTTTTTCTGAGACGGGGTCTCGCTCTGTCGCCAGGCTGGAGTGCAGTGGCACAATCTCGGCTCACTGCAACCTCCACCTCCTGGGTTCAAGTGATTCTCCTGCCTCAGCCTCCTGAGTTGCTAGGACTACAGGCGCGTGCCAGCACGCCCAGCTAATTTTTGTATTTTTAGTAGAGACGGGGTTTCACCATGTTGGCCATGATGGCCTCGATCTTCTGACCTCGTGATCCTCCTGCCTCGGCCTCCCAAAGTACTAGGATTACAGGCATAAATCATCGTGCCCAGCTGGGCCACATCTCTTAAGGGTGCAAGGACCCCGAGATACTGTGGCTAGGGAAACTAGACCAGAGTCTAATGCATAATTTTCAAGAAATGGGGTCATTTTTAGACTGAGTAGCTGTGAAAGCTTCCCCAGCTTCTGAGGTTACACCTACGCCCTGGCCTGCATCCCCTTTGTCTAACTGGCTCACACTTCAGAAGGGAAATGTAAATAAAAGTCTTTTTCCAAATGGCTCCAGGATTCTGGGTTCTCTCGTGATCTCACTTTTCTCTCCAATCAACTTCCCCACTCTCTTTTCTACCATTTCTTGCTTCTCCAGAGCAAGCTGCATTTCCAGAAATCCACACACAAGCTTTAGTTTTTCTAAGATCCCTTCTTTACCCACATCACTTCAGCCAATAATCTGGTTGGTATTTCCAAGACAACAGAGCAGTATTTGAAACTCATGAATGGGATTTTAATGTGCTCTATGGAATGTGAAGCCTCAAACTTAAGGAACTTTTCACCTGGAAAGCATTCTTCATAAGTAACATCAATGAACTGTCCTCCCTAAAACCTAGACACATTATCGCTGTGGAAACAGAATAATAGTTCTGGAGTCGATTGAGGATTAGGTTAGGAGAGCCTACACCAGGAAAAGCTCCCAGGAAACGGTTTGAGGACAGAATCAAGGCACACCTGTGGAACCTCTTTCCGCATCTGTCAAATGGGGATACTGCATCTCCTCTCTTCTTGGGAGAGGATTAAATGAGCCAGAGTGGGCTAGCACAGTGTCTGGCATGAGACTACGCTTTCAATGGGTGCTATACTCACTACCTGGGTGACAGGATCATTCGCATCCCAAGCTCAGCATCACACAATATACTCATGTAACAAACCTGCACACGTACCTCCTAAATCTAGAGTAATAGTTGCAATTATTAAATAAAGAGAAACAGACTATACTTTCAACAAATGCCAACTCCTTCCCTCATTCTTTCTCAGCAATTACTCATCTCCATTTTGTTTGTGTTTTTTTTTTTCCTTTACAAGATCCTAACTCTGATTTTGTCAGACTCAAAAGCTGGGATTTATATTACAGATAAACAGCTTACAGCCCACTTGGCTGGAATGCAAAACCAACTATTCCACAAGGCCGGCCATGCAATTCTAGACATCTTGAGAACATCAGGTCCAAACCCTAGCCTTATAGGAAGAATCAATCCCAAACAGGACAGACTTGGTCAAGGTCAAGGTCACCCAAGCGGTGTCGCGACAGCAGGATGTTTCTGACCTCAGCTTTCTGAGTTCATGTCCTTGCTTGCATGAAGTCTTGTAAGCGTTCTCTGACAGTCTCACCTGCTTCCTTTGTTCGCCTCCCAGCCCAGTCCACGTGTCTGTAAGCCCAAACCTGCTACAGGAAATCTGTAACTCCCCTCTTCGTCAGCCTTTGCCCTCACCCTCAGCCTGGTAGACCTGCATTCTCCTCCCCTCCAACCTCTTGACCATATTCGATCCAAAGGCCCAAATTTCAGTACACAGGTAGCTAAGACAAAGGTTAGAAAAAGCCCAGAAGGCACTTTATTGGAGGTCTCTGCCTCCATTCACAGGAGAAAGGAGCCGGGAGTCCCATCCTGAGGGTCCCAGCATCAGCCCACTGGAGAGCCTGGAACAGTCCAGCACTCTGTGGGAGAGGAGTGGGAGAGGGGAATGTTTTAGAAAAAATAGATCTCTATGTACATCTGACATATTTATAGCACATAAATTAGGGAGTGCTCTGACCCCTGCCCGTGGAGCCCAAGCACTGAGCAGGGAGATGAACGCCAGTCCAGAAAGAAGGTGCTGGAGCCCCTGCTCTGTCCTCTCCATTACGGTGCTCCCCTAGGGCCTCCCCAGGCCTCCTTGGCTCAGTCCAGGTGTCTGCAGGAGGAAGGTGTTGTCTGCATTTAGTGTCTGAGACTGGGTTTGAGGAGGCACCAGATTAAAGGAGACACATTTGCAGCTATACAGTCAGCTTCAAACCCCAGGGCTTGTAATTCCAAGAGAAGGGTGGGGAGGCGAGGCCATAGTCTCCAAGTCCCAGGATGATGGCTGACAATACACCAAAACTTCAGCTTCTCTCCACAGCACAGCTGGGAGCATTCCCCAGTGGAGGGGCCATCCGGCCTGCCTGTCCTCCCAGGAAGGTTTGCAGGCCTCGAGTGGTTGTGAGTTTGGTCCCGGGTATAGTTCCAACCCTCAGTTCCGACTCTGGAGAACCTCTTCCTCCTTCCAGCCACTTGAGTTTTTGCCAAACTTGTAGACGAGTCGCCGGCCATCCACCCTTTCCAGGATCTCCCGTTTGTAGTAGTACCTGGGTGGGGAGAAGGATGGTCAGAGGTGCTTAGGCAGGAAACGGGCCCCGAGTTGCCAGCCCTCCCACCTAGCCCGCGTTACCCCCAGGTGACCCATGCCCACTGGTATCTGCCTAAGCCGAGCCTGACTCACACTTCCTGAACTCCTCTGTTCTTCCCACCCGTAAGCAGAAGCTCTGTCCCTATACTGGCCAGTAACTGTGCCCAGGACACATGGCTCTCTGCCCTTGCTTCTTTGTATCCTATGGCTATGACTGGGGTCTGATCATTAAAGTACATGATTTTTAAGGCCAGGCAGCTGGGCACGGTGGCTCACACCTGTAATTCCAGCATTTTGGGGGGCCGAGACGGACGGATCACTTGAGGTCAGGAATTCAAGACCAGCCTGGCCAACAGGGTGAAACTCCCGTCTCTACTAAAAATACAAAAATTAGCCGGGCATGGTGGCAGGTGCCTGTAATCCCAGCTACTTGGGAGGCTGAGGCATACGAATCACTTGAACTTGGGAAGCAGAGGTTGTAGCGAGCCAAGATTGTACCACTGCACTCCAGCCTGGTCAACACAGCGAGACCCTGTCTCAAAAAAAAAAAAAAAAAAGAATAAGAAAAAAGAAAAGGGGCCGGGCGCGGTGGCTCAAGCCTGTAATCCCAGCACTTTGGGAGGCCGAGACAGGCGGATCACGAGGTCAGGAGATTGAGACCATCCTGGCTAACACGGTGAAACCCCGTCTCTACTAAAAAAAATACAAAAAACTAGCCGGGCGAGGTGGCGGGTGCCTGTAGTCCCAGCTACATGGGAGGCTGAGGCAGGAGAATGGCGGGAACCCGGGAGGCGGAGCTTGCAGTGAGCTGAGATCCGGCCACTGCACTCCAGCCTGGGTGACAGAGCGAGACTCGGCCTCAAAAAAAAAAAAATTAAAAAAAAAAAAAAAAAAAAAGAAAAAAGAAAAGGCCAGGCACAGTGGTTCACACCTGTAATCCCAGCACTTTGGGAGGCCAAGGCAGGGCAGTCATTTGAGACCAGGGGTTTGAGACTGGTCTGGCCAACACAGAGACCCTTGTCTCTATTTAAAAAAGAAAAAAAGGCCGGGTGCGGTGGCTCAAGCCTGTAATCCCAGCACTTTGGGAGGCCGAGGCGGGCGGATCACAATGTCAGGAGATCGAGACCATCCTGGCTAACACCGTGAAACCCCGTCTCTACTAAAAAAATACAAAAAACTAGCCGGGCGTGGTGGCAGGCACCTGTAGTCCCAGCTACTCGGGAGGCTGAGGCAGGAGAATGGTGTGAACCCAGGGGGCGGAGCTTGCAGTGAGCCGAAATAGAGCCACTGCACTCCAGCCTGGGCCACAGAGCAAGACTCTGTCTCAAAAAAAAAAAAAAAAACGAGAAAGAAAGAAAGCATATGATTTTAGGGCTGGATGGGACCTTAAGATGACCTAGTCTACCCCTGGACATAGGAGGAAACTGAGGCTCGGAGAAAAGCAAGCTAAGTGCTTCAATGAGGAGAAAGCCAGGCCCTGGGTGGGCACAGCTCCCGCCCACTTCCCGACTCTCCAGGTGCCTTCCTGAGGACGAGCCTCACAGGTGATACAAGAAATGTTGCTGTTAGCTCAAGCACACTGTGTCTGCCATCCGCCAGGCTAATACTTCCTCCCTGTTGTCGTTTAATCCACCAAGTAGGCCAACCCAGATGTTGTCCTCACTCTACAGGACTCAGCCTTGTTGCATGCAGCCAAGTGGCATCCAGGAGGAGGGCGGTGGGAGTGTGAGCACTGTCCCCGTGTCTGGCTGCATGGTGAGGGTCCTGGCCGCCAGCTCACCTCATGGCCCGGCTCAGCTTCTCATAGGTCATGTTGCTGTTCTTTTTCTTTTGGCCCCACAGTTGGGCCACAGCCTCGGAGCGCAGGAACTTGAAGACGCCTTCATGCCGATTCTCCCACTTCATGAGGCCCTCATTGAGCTCTGGGTGGATGAGGATGTCCCGGATGAACTCCCACAGGTGGGTGCCTCTGGGTGCTACAAGGCCAGCCTCCGTCAGTTTGCCATCCAGGTGTCCCCTCTCACTCAAGGCCAGCTGGCCCTGCCCGCCCCAGTGCACTGCTGACTCGGCCACAGCATGGAGCAAGCCCCTCCAGAGTCCCTCTGTGTGGGTACTGCAGTGACTGCTTTTCTCCTCAGCCCACGTAAGCACCCACCAGCTGCCTCCTTACACCAAGGGTGTCCCAGAAGGCAGGACAGTGGCCAAATGCAGAGAGGGCTGGAGTCAGTGGACAGGACTCTAGTGCCATGAGCCTCCCACTGGGAGCCTTATTTCCTCCTCCTCTCCAGGACCACCAAGCAAGGCTCTGTAATTAGGTGGTGACCAATACCATAGAGCCCCCAGCTTGTGCACAGCCTTAACAAAGGCCGTGTGGAGGCCAGAAAGAACGGCAGGAGGGATACCCACAATGACCCGCAGTGCCCCGGGAAGCAGCTCAGCCTCGGTGCAGGGAGGACCCAGGGGCCCCTGGAGCTCACCGTGCTTGCTCTTCTTGCCCTCGAGACAGTCCCAGTACTCTTTGCTCAGCTTTCGGGGCCGACCTCGTTTCCGCTTCCCGTGCTTGGGATCCCCCTTCTTGCAGTCAGGAAAGCCATCTGTGGGGGCGGTGGTGGAAGATCAAGGAGGGCAAGGGGGGAGTTAGGGAGAGCAGCCCCTCTACAGGAAAAGGCTGCAGAAAGAGCCGGGCCCTCTGTACACTGCTAAATGGGACACCCTCTTGGGGACCTCCCTCGACTCACCTCTGGGGAAGAGCTTGCCGTCAGTGGGATCCAGGTCCACGTCACTTCCACCGGAGTCTGAGGAGTGGGAGCTCCGAGAAGCACCAGTCCCTGGGGGGTGGGGTCAGAGTAAGTCCCCTGCCGGCCCACCCTCTGCTGAACCATGCTGCTGGCTCTCAGGACACACTTCCCAGCCTGTTCCTATTCCTGCCAGAAGGCCTGAGTTCTGGTGCTGGGAGCCGGAGGGAACCAGGGACACTTTGGGGAAGGGAGGTTGTGGCCCAGAGAGGACTCTCACCTGCGGTGGAGACGTCAGAGCTGCCGGGGGAGGGGGCTCCTGCGCCACAGCTGCCGGGGTGGTAGGGGCTGGCTTGCTGACTGTCGTCCAGCAGCTCCTGGGCAAAGGGGCTGCCCTGGTCTGGGAAGAGGAGGTGAGAACTCAGAGAGGGCTCAGGGGACCAGACCAGGACAGGTGAGGCTGCCCATGGGTCTGATGACCTGCTGCAATTTTTCTAATTGAGGGAGGAAGAAGTCCGGGGAGGGGGTCATCTCTAGCACTCTGTGGAGGGGCAGGGATGGGACAAGACACGCTGGGGAAGGAAGGAGAAAACGGGTTCTCACCGAAGGGCCCTGGGTCTAGGGCCTCCTGGAAGGCCATGCCATCCTTCTCCAGCAGCTCAATGATCCAACTGAGCTCATCAGAAGAGCTGGAAGCTGACAAGGAAGGAAGGAAGGGTCACACTCCCTTCGTCCCTCCCTGAAGAGCTCTCTTTGGCTGTGCCGCTGGCCCAGAGCTCCAGGGCCTGCCCACTGTCACACTGAACTCAACTCAGCTCAACATATGGAGCTGCTCCCCCGCTTCCAGGGGCCTGGACTCACTGAGGTCTCGCAGCTGGGCATGGAGTTGGTCCCCCAGAGGCCCAAAGACCAGACGCAGCTCCTCAAGGGCACAATTGCAGAGGGTGGCCCCGTCCATGTCACACCGTGAGAAGTCAATGGCGCTTGCGTCGTACTTGTTCTTCTCCACTTGGTAGCTGATCCAGTCCAGAACCTGTGTCTTCGACCAGAACTGGGGCTGTTCCCCCGACCAGCTGGTCTTCTCTGCAAGGGCCAGGCATGGCAACAGGCTCAGCCCAGACCACCCAGCAGACCTTACAGCGCTGTTTTGTTTCTTTGTTTGTTTGTTTGTTTGTTTTTTGAGACGGAGTTTCGCTCCTGTCGCTCAGGCTGGGGTGCAATGGCGCGATCTCGCCTCATTGCAACCTCCACCTCCTGGGTTCAAGCAATTCTCCTGCGTCAGCCTCCCGAGTAGTTGGGCTTACAGGTGCCCACTACCAAGATGGGCTAAAATTTTTTTGTATTTTTAGTAGAGACGGGGTTTCACCATGTTGGCCAGGCTGGTCTCCAACTCTTGACCTCAGGTGATCCACCCAGCTCAGCCTCCCAAAGTGCTGGGAATACAGGTGTGAGCCACCATTCCCAGCCCACACAGCCCCATTCCTAGAGCACACTGGGGATTCACACCTCAGCCCTTGGAGCCATCCCAAGAGTAGGGGCAGGAGGTAGCATTCACAACACCCTTGTCCTGGTATCTGACACCTCCCTCTGACGGTCACAGCCCCACAACCCCCAGCACCTCAGTCACTACGTCTCAGCCTCTAGCCCTGGAATTCGTCCAGAGACCCTCCTCCCTGCCCATTCTCCCATTTGTCTAACAGGCCCTTAGATGGATCTATCTCCCACTCCGTGCCCCATTCCACCCCGCTGAGACCCACCTGTACCCTCCAATGACATCTGGGGGTTGCTCAGGGTCAGCACCAAGTCATCGGCCCCAAAGGCGGCAGCAGGGGGAACAGGGGCCAGGGTGGAGTCCTCTGAGCTGTACATCGCACTGACGTAGTTGCTAAAAATGTTGCTAATCTCACAGGTTGCAGCCATGAGGCTACCTGTGGGTAGGGGGAGAGGGAATGAGGTTGGTGAGGGGACAAGGGTCCTCTCCTTACACTCCCAGCTACTCTGCTTTGCCCAATGACAGGCAAGAGTAGCCCCCAGGGGCAGGAAGATTATCAACTCTGCAGACACCCTCTCTTCAAGAAGGGCTCCAAGATCTCAGACCAGGGCAGGACCACAGAAGCCTCCAGCTGGACTTTCCTCCTCAGATCTCTGGGGCCCTGGAGTCAGACTGGCAGCGTCATGGCCATTCTGCCCTCCCAGAGACGATCTCTGTCTGTTCTTCGACACTTAGAACACCTATGCTCTTGCTCGGAGATCCTAGACTGGAGTGCGCAGATTCAGAACCACAAATCCTCTGGACCCCTCTGCAGTTTCCCAAGAGCTGTTCTAGGGAATGACAGGCAGGGAATCCTACCGGAGTGGTGGAGTCTGGCTGTGGCAGGCAGGCTGGCAGTCAGGCTTAAGCCGCAGGTGGGAGAGAAATCCAGTTCTGCCAGGTAGCGCTGAGGTGTCTGGCTGCTGCGTTCCCCTACCTGGCTCTAAATAGAGCCTGGAGGGAGCTCCTCCCTGAGCTCAGGCCTTTATAGTACGTCCCCTGCAGTAACCTGAGCTGGTGGCTCATTGGACGGAGGGGATTTCCTGGCCTTTAGACTGGGCTCCTGGCCCCAGGTGATTTGCATATTCAGTGCCACTTGGCCCGGATCTTAGCAGGCGGTGCTGGGAAATCAGGCCTGGCTGGTTTAATGATTGTCAGAGTCTGTCATCCCGCACCCTCTGGGGTTGGGCACAGGGCACTAGCCTGGGCAGGTGGCGGGAACATTGCTGGGGTGGGCATCTGTGCTTTCTGCTGCCCTCTGGCCCAGGAAAATCCTCCCAGGGGCCAGGCCAGAGATGGGCCAGGCAGGGGGAGGGAAAGTGAGGGACTGTGAACCTCTGGCTGACCTGGATCAGAAAGCTGCTGGCCCCTAAATTCCAGCGATTCAGCGACAAAGAGGCCTAGTAGGGAGAGGAGTTACTAGGTTTAGGGGTTTTTCCCAGAACACCCAGGACTCTGGCCAGGGGCTGGCAGGTGCTCCAGGCTCAACGCTGGGCAATACTCATGGATTAATTGGTGGTGGCTGGGCCTGCCAGCCTAGCCTTGGCTCCAGGGTCCCCACTAAAGGGGTCCTTCTCCAGCACTCAATCTGTTGGCAAGGTCTTCACTACCATCACCTGCCTGAACTCCATCCAAGCATCAGGGTTGCTGCAGTCACTCCTGAAGAGACCCGGCTCTGCTTGAAAGTTCTTCCCTCAGCGCCTGCTGAAGCCCTCCCTACCGGAGTTGCCAGAATCCACACGGATAAGTTCATCCCTGCTCTCTGGACTCCATCCAATCTCTGGTTCACTGGACCCAGTTTTCCGGTGCCTTCTGCTGCCCTCTAGTGGTCAGAAGCCTGACTATCTGGGTCACGTCATTCAACGAAGAGGGAACGCATAGTATTAATATATTTACCAAGCACTTTTCAACATATTCTCTCATTTAATCCTCACACCAAAAAAGTCCTGTAAGGAATGCATGGTTATTCCCATTTTATAGACAAGAAAGTTGCAGTGTGGAGGGTTCCCTTAGAATGGCTTGCCCAGGCCACACAGAGTTGGTGAAGGGGTGGGGCTGAGATTCACACCCAGGTATGCAGGTGTGTTGTACATGAAACCCTTGCTCTTTCCCTGCACAGGACTCTGAGTGTTCCCTCCCAGCTCCATGGCCAGGGCCCTTGCCTTCCCTGTGGACAGAGTCCCCCATGTCTGTGGTTGTCTCTATGGACTCAGCCTGAAACACAATGGACAGGGTCTTATAGACCCTCCTTGAGATCCTGAATGGGGTAATACAGGTGGCTGAGGCAGGAGACTTGTAGCCAACATCTGCAACTGTGTCATCTTGGGTGAGACCCTTGGAGTCTGTGCTTGTTTCCTCATCTATAAAAAATGAGGTTGTCTGAATTCAATAATCCCTAAGATCGCTTCCAGATCTAGCATTTTGTTTGTTTATTTTGTTTTGAGGTGGAATCTCGTTCTGTCACCCAGGTTGGAGTGCAGTGGCACGATCTCTGCTCACTGCAACCTCTGCCTCCTGGGTTCAAGCAATTCTCCTGCCTCAGCTTCCCGAGTAGCCAGGATTACAGACCACCGCCACACCCGGCTTTTTGTATTTTTAGTAGAGATGAGATTTCACCGTGTTAGCCAGGATGGACTCGATCTCCTGACCTTGTGATCTGCCTGCCTTGGCCTCCCAAAGTACTGGGATTACAATCATGAGCCACCGTGCCTAGCCCAGATCTAGATTTTTATGCATCTAAAAATGTAGGATCCGGTGGCTCACACCTGTAATCACTCCATCTCAAAAAAAAAAAAAAAAAAAAAAAAAAAAAAAAAGTAGGATCTGTGTGACCCACCTCCATTAATGCATAACTTGTGGAGTTCCTGGCCACCCTCAGCCAGGGTGGGTGAAATGGTTACTCAAACAAAAGGTGACTCCACCTTCCACAGATACTCCTTTCTTTAACTCTATAGCCTGAGGACAAAGAAAGTCCTGCCCAGAGAATCTGCCTCTTACCTTCCTCCTCTCTGAAGCGCCTGGGGCCTAGGAGAGAGTTAATGTCCAGGATTGCCCCCCCCACCCCCCCCCCCCCCCCCCCCCCCCCCACTGGGACGGTGCAGGCAGGAGAGCCTGGGGCTCAGTAGGATTTTCCCCAGCCCTTCAGGGGGCCTCCCCCAAGGAGCCTGAGGCAGGCACACCCTCCACCCAGTCCCTCACCCAGGAATGTGGGAGAACCGGCTTCTAGCCCCAGGGCTGCTCACGTGCTCCCTGCCCTGAAGAGTATCTGGCTGGGGCTCCCAGGATGGCGGGGTGAAGAGGATGTATGAGAAAAATGAGAAGGCTCTCAGCTCCCTTGCCTTCTTGGGGCTTCCTCACCGGTGACATGGAGCTGAGATAAGGAATCCCTACAGACTAGCAGCTTGAGATAAGTGGGAAAGACTTGGATTTGAGGTCAGTGCCTTGGAAGCATGGGGATGGGGGTGGGGAAAAGATTCCAGGATAGTGGTCAAGAGAGCTACGGAGCAGGATGCCAGGGGCTTCCCAGTACTCTGTGATGGCAAAAACAGCCCACTGGCCTCCCCTCTTCCCACAGAGCTTGCCCACACAGCAGCACAGCCTCATCTGTGGGATGGGAGGATGTCCTACAAAAGGACAGCCACATCCAGTAGGCCTGTCGGGTACAAAGGTGGCGAGTGAGGCAGGCTACACAGCTCAGGATACCCGTGCTATGAAACGGGAACCCACAAAGTTAGTGGAGTCACAGAACGGCTGTTAGAAGAAGGACTTCCAGCCTTTCCTTCCAGTGACCTTTCATGATTACTGGGCCTGTGGGTGCTATAGATTTTTGTAAAGAGCAAGGAAAGATAGCTACTGATAAGCTAGACACCAGGTTGGGGAGAGGGGGAGGCAACTGGATAGCCCTAAAATAGTCCTTGTCAATAACATATTGCCAGGAACAGTCCTGAAAGAGCCACAGGAGTTCGCTGTCAAAATGCCAGTGCCTAGAGTGTCTCTTCCGATCCTGGGCCTCCAGATCCCTCTCCTGTGACCCACATCGCCCTCTCTGATGGTGAAGTTGAGTGTGCCATGGGGCAGAGGCCTCTCCAGTCTACCACTTGGTCACTAGTTCCTTGCTCTTGCTGAGTGAAAGCAAATTGACTCATTCCCAACCCTTGTGCAGGGGAGGGAGAAAGCCTGTTTGATAACCTAAAGCCAAGGACAGAGCAGAGCTGCAAACAGAGGCTGGTTCAGGGGTGCCCTGTATTTAAAGAAAGGCAACTGAAACACACTAAATATTTCTTCCAACCCTCCCCTCATCCCACTCCCAAACCCAGATTGCTAACTGTTTAGGTCCCCATGTTGAGGCCAGGAAATCAGAATTTAGTGCTAAGTTCTAAAAGACTACTGATTACCACACCATTCAAACAGTCATCCAGGAGCAGAGACAGGTGAGGCCCAGTGAAGCCTTGGGGATGGGGAGAAGGGTAGAGAAAAAGTCGTAAGACAGTTTTTTATTTTTATTTTTGAGACAGGGTCTCACTCTGTCACTCAGGCTGGAGTTCAGTGGCACAGTCAAGACTCACTGTGGCCTTGACCTCTTGGGCTTAAGTGATCCTCCTGCCTCAGCCTCCTGAGTAGCTGAAACCACAGGCATGCACCACCACGCCCAGCTATCTTTGTGTTTGTTTGTTTTTTTTTTATAGAAGTCTTGCTCTGTCACCCAGGCTGGAGTGCAGCGGCATGATCTCAGCTCACTGCAACCTCCACCTCCCAGGTTCAAGTGATTCTCCTGCCTCAACCTCCCAAGTAACTGGAACTACAGGTGTGCGCCACCATGCATGGCTAATTTTTGTACATATATAATTTTTGCAGTAGAGATGGGGCTTCACCATGTTGGCCATGCTGGTCTTGAACTTCTGACCTCAAGTGATCTGCCTGCCTTGGCCTCCCAAAGTGTTGAGATTACAGGCGTGAACCATCACGCCCGACCTTTTTTTTTTTTTTTTTTTTTTTGGTAGAGATGAGATCCCACTATGTTGGGCAGGCTGGTCTCAAACTCCTGGGCTCAAGTGATCCTCTCACCTCAGCCTCCCAAAGTGCTGGGATTACAGGCATGAGCCACTGCGCCCAGCCCACCTTTTTTTTTTTTCTTAGTGATGGAAATGATAATAGGAATGCTGCTGCAGGCAGAGAATTCAGCTGCTTCACGGAGAACTGGAATGCTATTCCTTTTTCATTTTCCTGTACCAGCTGTGCCATTTTGCCATGTATTTTTTCATATGCATGGGTGGGACACCCACCTCCTTCACCCTGGCTGTTTGCTGAGGACAGGGAAACACTGTCATTCTCTGGGCTTCCCCCAGTGACCTTTCCTGAACAAACACAGTGGGGACCCCTGGTGGAAGAAATGTAATAGTCACTCAATCTATAACAATTTTTGCTTGAAAACTTTATTAAAATAAGGATTAAACCTGAAAAAAGAACAATCAGAATGCCAGCCCTTTGCATAAAATCAGCGAGAAAAAAGAAAAGAAAAAAAAAGAAAAGAAGAGAATCAGTCCTCTCCACTTCTTCCCAGAGACTTAGGCGGAGAGGCGGAGAAGGCCCGCTGCCCTGCAGTGCTCGCAGCCTGTAGCAGGGAGAGCTGTGGGCAGGTTCTCTGTCTCAGGGCTCAGTGGACTAGAGAAGTTCCCACCAGAGCACAGGCCCAAGAGTCACAGATACCTAAGCCTAGAGAACAGATTATCCTGAGGGAATATAAACTCCAGGAAGTTGATCAGAGAACAGGAATTTGGGAACAAACAATTATTCTGAAAGCCTGCAGAGCCTGAAGAGGCAGGGGCCATGCACACGAGCCTCTAACTGCCCTTGGGTGCCACGATCTGCTGGACATAGTTGACAACATTGCTGTGAAGCTGGGAGGCGGTGGACGCAAAGGTCTCCTTGGCGAGGGTCTGGGCCACCTCACTGCCACCCATCATTGCGTGGTACAGCGGAAGTGTATACTTCTGTTTCCCCTGCAAGAAACACACATACACATGCCTAAGAAGCTTGCCCGGTGGGTCTGTCCAGCCCTCCTGCCCCCAGTACCAGCCTAATAGCAGCCATGGCTAGGTGCTAAAAGGGATGTGGGTACCACAGTGGAATGAGGAGTTTCTTATCAGAAGTGCTCTAATTCTGGCATCTTCTTGGGGGCCAAAGATCCATGGAGATGGATCTCAATATGCATCCCAATCCATGCTAACTTGGGGATGTCTACACTCAACAAAACAAATGAGTTGGGTTGACACAGTGGGACTCCAGACTTTTGGAAAGGGGTAGGTGGTGAGCCATCAAGTGAATAGCAGATATCAACGGCTGCAGCACATAAAGCTCACAGCCGCATAGGGTCCAACTGCAGTCAAACAAAGGAAAACCCACAGGTCAAATTCACACAAATAAAAGCCAGCGACATCACAAGTTCCTAAAATCCAGAGCCTTGAGGAAGCCGATAGAGGGCTCAGAACATCCCCAAACAGGCACGCAGCCCTGACTTTCTGCAGAGCACTGCTTCGTCTCCAGTCCAGCCCTCCCTGCTGCGGAATCTGATGACATTCAGTTCATCCTGAGAGCCTGGGGCCCTTCCCCAACAGGGCAACTTCCACATGGTGACAGAGGGTCTGGCTGCTGTCCCAACCATGCCCAAGTCACAGGGCAGCAGGGACCTATCCTCCAAGCCTTTGCTCTTCTTGCTTGACCTCTGGCCCCTTTCCCTCTTGGCGTTTCCCGCATGATGCGATAACCCTCTTTCCCGCCTCTGGGTTGGCTCTGGCCAGCTTTTTTTCCTGGGGTCTCACCAGCTGAACTGCAGAAAGCTCCACAGGCCTGCAGGCTTCCTCTTGTCCCTAGGGCAATGCCTTCAAAGCCACACTAGTAAAGAGGCTGAGTGGTAGGGTCCTCAGGTCATTTGCCCCCCCCTCTGGGCCTCAGATGAGTCCTCGATGAGCCCTGTCCACATGATTACTTCACGTATGGCCGAGTGGGTCCCGGTGTGCTTTCGGGAAGAGCGAGGCAGAGGCCACCCACCTGGTTATGCAGGAACTCCTTCACTTTCCAGAAATCTTCCTGGTGGTCGTTCTTAAGGACAATTTGGCCCCATCGTAGCCGGAGCTCTGCATTCCGGGCATTTGAGATACTTGGGTATGTCTCTCCAAGTGTTTTCACATTCCCTGGAGAAGAGAAAGAAATGATTTGTGGCTAGGCACGGTGGCTCACGCCTGTAACCCTAGAACTTTGGGAGGCTGAAGTGGCCAGATCACTTGAGGTCAGGAGTGTGAGACCAGCCCGGTCAACACGGCGAAACCCTGTCTCTACTAAAAATACCAAAAAAAATTGGCCGTTGTGGTGGTGCACACCTGTGTGGTGGTGCATGCCTGTAATCCCAGCTACTTGGAGGCCGAGGCGCTAGAATCAAGAATCGCTTGAACTCAGAAGGCGGAGGTTGCCGTGAGCCAATAGCACCACTGCACTCCAGCCTGGTCGACAGAGCAAGATTAAAGCAGACATATTCCCCCAATATCCTGTTCCATTTGTATTCCTGCTACTCACCTGCTAAAAGTCATCTTGGCTCTAACTTTTTTTTTAACCTCTTGGTGAACATTATTTTGACTGAGCAGCCACAAAGCATTAGTGGTTGAGAGCTTTGGATGACTGGGTTCTGTGTGACCTGTTTGTACCTCAAGTTCATTCTCTGTCACCTGGGTATTTAAGTCACACCACCAGTCCCAGCTACTCGGGAGGCTGAGCCAGGAGAATGGCTAAACCCGGGAGGCGGAGCTTGCAGTGAGCTGAGATCCGGCCACTGCACTCCAGCCTGGGTGACAGAGCGAGACTCCGTCTCAAATAAATAAATAAATAAATAAATCACACCACCTACTTCCCAGAGGAGCTGTGAGAATTAAATGACTTAATAGACACAAAGGCTTTACAAGAGTCACCTGCAGAAGCTTCGGACTTGAGCACTGCCAGGCTTTGTGACTTTGTCCTTATGGTGCTTGTAGGTAGAACCCATAACCTTCCGATGGCACATTCCTTGTGGAGGGCCAGCCTCCCTATTGTACGTGGCAGTCCCCTAGAGGCAGGCATCACTACTTTTTGTGAGTCTCTCTCTAGCCCCTGACATAAAGCTCTGCACACAAGGAGCCCTGGTTCACCATTTTTTCTTACCAGGAGGAAGAGGGGATTTCTGGAGGATCTTATCCAGGAAGTAGACCAGCTGGTAGGTCTTCCAGGGAGAGATGGCCACAGCTTCAATGGCCTTCACGTCCAGCTCCTCGGCTGCCCACAGCTGGGCTAGCTCTTCAGCAGGCTTCATGAGTGAGTCCCCGGGGGAGAGATCAGGGAGGTAAGGGGGCCAGCCAGGGGTATTCAGCCATCGATCAAACTCAAAACCTGTTTGGGAGAAGGAGAGAAGATACTATCAGAATTCTCTGGCCAGGTTACTGTCGTTGGTTCAAGCAACTCCCAGAGACCTCAAGTTTCTCCTCTCTCCATCCCAAACTCTTTCCCCAGCATTTAACATTACTTTCCCATGTAACCACTTGCTCCAGCAGAGTCCTAGTTATAATGATATCTAGAGACTGTGTTATTTTGACCATGAAAGTGCTTTTCACTCCAAATTAGCACTGTGTTGTCAGAGCCAAGTTGGTGGATGCTCTATTCACGTGTACATTCTCCTACTGATCACCAGAACCACACTGTACTTAAGCACTGGGGCTCTAGGACCAGGCTGCCTCGGTTCCTACCCCTGCTCTGCCATTAACCAGCTGGGAGGCCTCGGGCATGTTACTTCACCTCTGCACCTCAGTTTTATCTATAAAGTGGGGGTGATAGGCCCTGCCTCAGTGATGGTTATGAGGATTACATGAGCAAATAAACGTTAAAAGCTTAGCGTACCAGCTGATGCATCGTAAGTACTCTAGAATTATTAACTACCATTAGCTCCAGAGTCCCATGACATTAAAATGCAAGCCTCCAACCGAACAGTAGGTGCTGCTAAAGGCCTGACCAATCCTACTGTCAGAGGACGCAGACTTCATCAAACCAACAACGGAGTGACTCAGGGGGGTTCAGGCCACAGCAAAAAGTGGGGGTATGTCTAATGGACTGTGTCATCCATGACAGAACATTTTTCCTTTTTTCTTTGGAAGCAGTACCTCCCAGGCAGAAATTGGGGGCTGGGCGCAGTGGCTCATGCCTGTAATCCCAGCACTTTGGGAGGCTGAGGCAGGCAGATCACCTGAGGTCAGGAGTTTGAGACCAGCCTGACCAACATGGAGAAACTCTGTCTCTACTAAAAATACAAAATTAGCCTGGCGTGGTGGCGCATGCCTGTAATCCCAGCTACTCGGGAGGCTGAGGCAGGAGAATTGCTTGAACCCGGGAGGCAGAGGTTGCAGTGAGCCGAGATCATGCCATTGCACTCCAGCCTGGGCAATAAGAGTGAAATTCCGTCTCAAAAAAAAAAAAAAAAAGAAAGAAATTAGGACAGCTACTGGGATTGCCTTCACTCAGAAGGCCGTAGGAGGGGGTGCTGCCTCCGCTCCTGCCCTGTGAGTTTTAGCTCGGAGCAGCGGCGCAGCAGCAGCAGCAGCAGCAGCAGCAGTGGCAGCTCTCTGGGCAAGTTAAGGGTCTGACTATGTGTGTCCAGGTGTAAGGAAAACAAGAGGAGAGGAGAGGAGAGAGTAAGGAAACAGACTGGGAGAAAATGAGGCAGAGAGGAGTCAAAAGAAGTCATTTGTCTGGAATAAATCCCAGGATTCTGGGTTTGCTCAAAATGCCCCTACCTAGCTGACTCTGACCCAGTGTTTTCCCACCCACCACCATCTTTCCGAGTGTAAATGAGATATCATTCTCTACTATTTTTTAGAAGCCTGTAGGCCAGTTCCTCTGTTTACCTGGAATGATATCCACTCTCTTCTTCTTAAGCTCAGGGAAATATTCCAAGTAGAAGTCCAGAAAGTCATCGGCTAAGATGCTTTGGAATTTGAATTCATGCACATAGGCCTGTGAGGAGGGAAGGCTCTTCAGACCCTCTCTGGCCCCGTGGGGAGTGGAGTCCTTCTGTGTCTTGGGTCCTCCTCCAACCCCTTACCTCTTTCGCCCCCTGCCTCTACCCTTGCTCAGGCCCAGTGGCTTTATCCGCTCCTCTTCCTTCTCCCCTCATGTGACTATACCTTGAGAAAATTGTCAAACTGATCCTGATCACCCACCAAGTGGGCCAGGTATGACACAAAGCAGAAACCTTTCTCGTAGGGGGTCTCGTTATAGGTGTCGTCCGGGTCAACACCTGGCAGAGGAGAAAGCAGACAAGATTTAAGCTTTTGTAGCCTGTCACCCGTAACGTTCTTCTCTAGCTCTAGAGTCAAAAGACTAGCAATGGAAGAGATCAGAATTCAGCTTCCCCAGGGACAGCAAGGCCAAGGAGTCCAGATCCTGGGCTCTCTCCAGATCTTGGCCTCTCTCAAGGCCAAGATCTCTCTCTCAAGGCCAAGATCTCTCTCCAGATCTTGACCTCTCTCAAGGTGCTTCCAAGGAGATCTCAGAGGGTCATTTACTGTGGATCTAATATGAAGACAAAGAAACCAGCCTTCCAGAGGAGCGGACACATTTCCTTAGTCCCAAGATATACTTTGTGTGGGTAGGTTCCATCAGCTCTTCCCACTGAGCACCAGGCTGTGTCTTTTCCATCCCTATTGGTCACCTAAATACTCAACCTCCCCTCCCAGATCAGTGTTTTTTTTTTCCTTTTTCTTTTTTTGAGACAAGAGTCTTGCTCTATCACCCAGGCTGGAGTACAGTGGTACAATCTCGGCTCACCGCAACCTTTACCTCCCAGGGTCGAGCGATTCTCCCGCCTCAGCCTCCCCAGTAGCTGGGATTACAGGCATGCACCACCACGCCCAGCTAAATTTTGTATTTTCAGTAGAGACAGCGTTTCTCCATATTGGCTAGGCTGGTCTTGAACTCTTGACCTCATGATCCACCCGCCTCAACCTGGGATTACAGGAATGAGCCACCATGCCCAGCCAATGTGCTGTTTTCACAGCTGTTCCAGGCTAAAACTAAATTACCAGTCTCCAAGAAATTCATTTGCACACTTAACAGCATCAAGGAACATGAGCTTCGACTGCATAAAAAGGTTTCAGATTAGTCACACATGGAATGAAGGAAAATGTTAGGAAGTAAAAAGCTCTGAATTTGGAGAGAGGACCCGGATCTCAGTTGCAGTCATGCACTGATTAGGTATATGACCTGGACAAGACACTTAACTTGTCTGGCACTCAGTCCCGTCCTCTGTAAAATAAGGCTAAT
Source organism: Theropithecus gelada (assembly GCF_003255815.1). NCBI lineage: Eukaryota > Metazoa > Chordata > Mammalia > Primates > Cercopithecidae > Theropithecus > Theropithecus gelada. The sequence goes on from NC_037668.1 coordinate 163,755,008, forward strand.
GCTTTTACTCTACAGAATCCGCAGATCTGCCCTGATGATCATGAAGGAATGGGAAAGAGCCTGGTAAAATAATACAGACTTGTGCAAATGCAAAGCAATGGTGAAGTCATCACGAACCGTACAGACTGGACAGAACTCCTAACTGGCTGCAGTGGCTTGGGTTCAGTTAGCCTAGTGGCCAGAGAATTGGCCAGAAAGAGCTCTGGAGTGCCCCTCCCTCTGAATAAAGTATTCTAAGTGTGCACTGATCAACATGAAGTTTGCATTAACTTGGGGCTCCAAGCTCAATTGAGGGGAGTGGGTGTCAGACAGAGGAGCCTCCTGGACCTGGTTCAATCTTCACGCGGAGCTTGTTGAGTGGGTTTTCCTCTCCAGTGATGTCCATGTGCTGACGCAGCAGAGCTCGCCCCGTTGCAGCCTCCAAGCAGGTGTACGCAGCGCCTGGTGCAGAATCAAACATAAGCCCCCAGGAAAAAGTCTGTCACCACATCCAACTGTATTTTCCTGACAGAGACACTGTGCTGCCTCTTTGTGGCCTCAAGAAGAACAGCAACAGATACCTGAAGCTTAATAACATTACCCTCCTGGGGACCCAGGGCAAATAGGGACAGTTACAAAGAGCCTGATTCAGTCCCTAGCTCCCTGTTGCTGTGGGCTACAAAGGACTTGGTTAACTCAGGCTGTTAGTCTCTCTCTTAAATGAGGACTGGGAGAATCACACCTTTCTGACAGTTACCTTTCCTTATCAAAGTACTATATTTTTATTTTATCTTATTTTATTTATTATTTTAATTTTTTGAGATACAGCCTCACTCTGTCGCCCAGGCTGGAGTGCAATGGCACGATCTCGGCTCAGTGCAACCTCCGCCTCCTCCCGGGTTCAAGCCATTCTCCTGCATCAGCCTCCCGAGTAGCCGGGATTACAGATGTGCACCATCACGCCCACTAATGTTTGTATTTTTAGTAGAGAGGGGGCTTCGCCACGTTGGCCAGGCTGGTCTCAAACTCCTGACCTCAGGTGATCTGTCTGCCTTGGCCTCCCAAAGTGCTGGGATTAAAGTGCTGGGATTACAAGTGTGAGCCACCACGCCCGGCCCCCAGCCTTATTTTTAGAAAATGATTTGATCTTCTTTTTTTTTGAGACAGAGTCTTGCTCTGTTGCCCAGGTTGGAGTGCAGTGGCACAATCTCAGCTCACTGCAACCTCCGCCTCCTGGATTCAAGCAATTCTCCTATCTCAGTTTCCCAAGCAGCTGGGACTACAGGCGCACACCACGATGCCTGGCTACTTTTTGTATTTTTAGTAGAGATGGAGTTTCACCATATTGGTCAGGCTGGTCTCAAACTCCTGACCTCAGGTGATCCACCCGCCTCAGGCGTGAGCCACCGTGCTTGGTAATGGTTTGATCTTCTGTGAAAACTTAGAATTATTTTCATCTGACTGTTTCTGTCAGACAAAAAAAATTATCAACCCCAAAATTTTAAGGCTCTCTAAGTCTCCTTCTGCATTACAAACAATGACTGAGGGAATAGTGGAGGGGAGGGGGACAGGGTTTTGGAACCAGCCAGCTCTGCCCTTTCCTAGATGCTTTGACTCTGAGTAAGTGACTCAGCCTCTCTCAGTCTGTTTCTTCAACTGTACAATGGGATAAAAATATTTGCTTGCAGGATTCCTAATGGCTGATTCAGATATTCACAAATAGGCTCTTGCTATCTATATTCTGAATGAAAGTATAGATTTGTACAAACTTTCTGGAAGACAATGAACAATATGTACTAAAAAAGACTCTGTAATTTAAAATGTTCAGGGCCGGGCGCAGTGGCTCACACCTGTTGTCTCAGCACTTTGGGAGGCTTAGGCAGGCAGGTCACTTGAGGCCAGGAGTTCAAGACCAGTCTGGCCGATATGCCGAAATCCCATCTCTACTAAAAACATAAAAATTATCCAGGCGTGGTGGTGCATGCCTGTAATCCCAGCTACAGGGGGTGGGATGTGGGGGAGCTGAGGCAGAAGAATTGCTTGAACCACGGAGGCGGAGGTTGCAATGAGCTGAGATTGCAACACTGCACTCCAGCCTGGGCAAAAGAACAAGACTCTGTCTCAAAAAAAAAAAAAAAAAAAAAGTTCAGACCCAGAAATTGTGTTTCTAAGAATTTATCCTTATTGAAATCATCTGATACGAATAGACATTTATATGTAAGGAAGTTTGTCAACATATTTCAACAGAAAATTAGAAACAAACAGTAAATTAAAAAACATCCATATATGCAGCTATAGAAGAAAATCTAATGAGCCGGGCACGGTGGCTCATGCCTGTAATCCCAGCAATCTGGGAGGCCAAGGCAGGTGGATCACCTGAGGTCGGGAGTTCGAGACCAGCCTGACCTAAATGGAGAAACCCCGTCTCTACTAAAAATACAAAATTAGCCAGGTATGGTGGCACGTGCCTGTAATCCCAGCTACTCAGGAGGCTGAGGAAGGAGAATCGCTGAACCCAGGAGGCGGATGTTGCAGTGAGCCAAGATCGTGCCATTGCACTCCAGCCTGGGCAACAAGAGCGAAACTGTGTCTCAAGAAAAAAAAAAAAAAAACACTTAATGACCTGGGGAAATGTTTTTTAAAAAAAAGTCAGTTGTCGGCCTGGCGCGGTGGCTCATGCCTGTAATCCCAGTACTTTGGGAGGCCAAGGCGGGCGGATCATGAGGTCAGGAGATCGAGACCATCCTAGCTAACACGGTGAAACCCCGTCTCTACTAAAAATATAAAAAAAATTAGCCGGGCATGGTGGCGGGCGCCTGTAGTCCCAGCTACTCAGGAGGCTGAGGCAGGAGAATGGCATGAACCTGGAAGGCGGAGCTTGCAGTGAGCCGAGATCGGGCCACTGCACTCCAGCCTAGGCGACAGAGTAAGACTCTGCTTCAAAAAAAAAAAGAAAGAAGGAAAAATTCAGTTGTTAAACCATGTATGTGGTTTGTATTCTGAAAGCCCACTTATATTCTGAAACCCCATAAGGAGATCACACTGGCCCCACAGGTTAAGAATGGGAGGCAGAGTCCTTAGGAGAGGGGTGGAGACTTTACCAAAGAGGATGGTGGAGATCCTCCTCTGGGCGTACATGGTGAAACCTTCATTGAGCCAGAATTCACCCCAGTTGGCGTTGGTGACCAGGTTCCCAAACCAACTGTGGGAGATCTCATGGATGATGACATCTGCCAAGGAGCGGTCCCCAGCTAGCAGGCAGGGTGTGACAAAGGTCAGACAAGGGTTCTCCATTCCTCCAAATGGAAAGGACGGTGGCATGAAGAGCAAGTCGTACCTGCCGAGAAGCAGGGAGGTCACCGAGAGGCCCTGGCTTCCGGGAGCAGACCCTACCTCGCTTCCCTTTCCAGCCTATTTCCAAGCCCTAAGATATGCAGTCGCTAAACAAGCAGAGTATGATTTCGGGCCCAGTGCGGAAAATAAAGCCCAGGCTCCTCAGAGCTTCTCCCAGGTGGCTCCCCTGCCTTGCCGGGACTTCCCTCATCCAGGTGGTGTCTGCTCTCCTGGAGCTCACTCTCTAGGGATTTGTTTCCCTCTCTCCTTCCAAGCAGGTGTGGAGGTGGTAAGTATATTATCAGCTCCATCACATGGAGTCCCCTGGAGGCCAACTTGGGGTCATAAAGACCAACGTGCACCCTTTTATCTAAGGAGCCTAAGTGTGAGCCCAAAGTTAAAAACAGAGTGTGGGGAAACTTGCAGCAATGGGAAAACACAGGTCAACAAAGGATCTTGACGGTGCTGCTCCATCTCAAACTTGGCAACTGCAGGTCACATTTTCATCACCTCAAGAACCTCTTCTCGGCTGGGCCTGGTGGCTCACACCTGTAATCCCAGCAGTTTGGGAGCCAAGGTAGACAGATCACCTGAGGTCAGGAGTTCGAGACCAGCTTGGCCAACAGGGTGAAACCCTGTCTCTACTAAAAATACAAAGATTAGCTGGGTGTGGTGGGGGGCATCTGTAATCCCAGCTACTCTGGAGGCTGAGGCAGGAGAATCGCTTGAACCTGGGAGGTGAGGTGGAGGTTGCAATGAGATGAGATCATGCCACTGCACTCCAGCCTGGGCGACGGAGCAAGAAGACTCCATCTCAAAAAAAAAAAAAAAAAAAAAAGAAAGAACCTTGTCTCCTAGGTCCTCTCCTCAGCAACAGTGAGGAGCCTGGCTCATGTCCTCCTCTTTTCCTCCTCTCCTTCACTTCTAGGATCAGGGAAACTTTGCTCTGGGAGGCAGGAGGTGGAGAAGCCACACGAAGAGGGAGAATGGAAACCAGGGACTCAGTTTAACAGGAGACACTAGAGTCAATGTGATATCACACCTTCCCCAAACATAAGGTCCAAAAAGCTTCTCGCCTGTTGCCAAAAATTCTTCTATCACCCCGTTGTACTCCTCCTTGGCAGCATCAATCAAGCAGGGCTCAGCCCACACCCGGCTCCTAAAGACAAGAGAGCAGAAAAAGCAGAATGGTGCTTAGAGACCATCACAGTGACCCGATCCTAAAAGCACCTGTAGAAAACTGGCCTCAGACAAGTGAATGTGACAGTGCAGTCAGCCACAGTGACGGGGTGCAAGATCAGATCACCACACAGATCCAAGAGACCGCTCCCCACACCTGACAAACAAGGACCCCAGACAGCTGCATGGAGGTGGAACCGTGCTACATGGTTATGGTTTCACTACTGAATGCAATCTTGCAAAAGTGATTTAACCTTTCTGAGCCTCAGTTTCCTCATTGGTAAAATGAGTGAAGATTAAATAAGACAACACACAAAAGCCCTTCAAACAGCGGTTTATACAGTACATGTTAGTTTTCTTCTCTCTACTTATAGGAGAGATAAGAAAGGGTTCTAAGGCTGGGTGCAGTGGCTCATGCCTGTAATCCCAGCACTTTGGGAGGTCGAGGCGGGTGGATCATGAGGTCAGGAGATTGAGACCATCCTGGCTAACACGGTGAAACCCCATCTCTACTAAAAGTACAAAAAATTAGCCAGGTGTGGTGGCGGGCGCCTATAGTCCCAGCTACTCGGGAGGCTGAGGCAGGAGAATGGCGTGAACTCGGGAGGCGGGGCTTGCAGTGAGCCCAGATGGCGCCACTGCACTCCAGCCTGGGCGACAGAGAGAGACTCCACCTCAAAAAAAAAAAAAAAAAAAAAAAAAAAAAAAGAAGAAGAAAGGGTTCTAATAATAGAATCTGGAATTGAATAAAACCTTAAGAGACAAACCTTTTTTTTTTTTTTAAAGACAGGTTCTTGCTCTGTTGCCCAGGCTGGAGTACAGTGATGTGATCCAACCTCCGCCTCCTGGGGCTCAAGTGATCCTTCCACCTTAGCTCCCCAACGCCAGTAGCTAGGACTATAGGTACATGCCATTATGCCTGGCTAATTTTTTAATTTTTTGTACAGGCAGGGTTTCGCTATGTTGCCCTGGTTGGTCTCGAACTCCTGGGTTCAAATGATTCACCTGCCTCAGCCTCTCAAAGTGCTGGGATTATAGGCATGAGCCACTGTGTCGGATCCAAACCTACTAATGTTAATAGAAATTTGTTAACTGCCTTAGGTACAATAATGGGATTGTGGTTATAAGGGAGAATGCCTTTATTCTTCAGAGAGGCACACAGATTTACTTGCTTTTAAACAGTCTAGCAAAAACAAAAACAAATCCACTCATATAACTAGTATAACAAAGTAGATGGTTCTATAGGTGTTTAATGCATCATCCTTTCAATTTTCTAGATATTTGAAATTTACATAATAAAAAGATAGGGAAACAAAGGTGGCTTGGAGGAAACAAAAACAAAACAAGAAGATCCAGTCTAATGGAAAGATGCAATGGACTCGGCTCCTGCAGCCAAAGGCTCTGCTTGACCAAGAGCCCCCGGCTGCACTGTAGAACTGCTTTTCCATACGGACATATGAATGAGAGACTAGCTGGGCTGGTAGCTCACGTCTGTAATCACTGTACTTTGGGAGGCCGAGGTCAAGAGTTCAAGACCAGCCTGGCCAACATGGTGAACCCTGTTTCTATTAAAAAAAAATACAAAAAAAATTAGCAGGGCATGGTGATGCGTGCCTGTAATCCCAGCTACTTGAGAGGCTGAAGCAGGAGAATCGCTTGAACCCAGGCGGCGGAGGTTGTGGAGAGCCAAGATCGCACCATGGCACTCCAACCTAGGCAACAGAGTTAAGACTCTGTTTAAAAAAAAAAAGACTGATGGCAAAGTGGGATGGGTCCAGGCCAGGATGAGGGAAAACTTCCTCTCTGCCTTTGCTGAAGGATAGGAACTGTTCCAACAGGAAGAAAAGATATAGGGAAACCAGTATCAGGTACTTCTCAAATATCAAAAGCAAAGACCTAGCCATGGAACGCTGCATATGCATGTGAGGAAGGGTCTGGGATTACTCGAGGACAGGATCAGACTGCAATGGGGGAGGCAGTGGCAGGAGACGGGACATGAGAGGCCCAAGAAGGTCGGGTCACAAAGAGCCTCAGATACCCTGTTACAGAACTGGACCTTCAGAGCCATGGGAGCATTTTAAGGCAACAAGTGACATTATCAGATTGAGTTTTAAGAGATCATTCTGGCCGCAGGACACAGAAAATATGTTAAACTACAAGAATGAGTGAGTTTCTCCACGGAAAGCATGTAGGAGAAAAGAACAGGTCAAGGACAGAGCCTTGGGCAACACCGACACACAAGGAGCTGGGCAAAGGGTCAGGGAAGGAGACGAGAAAGGACTAACCAGGAGGCCCGACGACCAGCATGGGTGGTGGCACAGAAGCTAGAGGAGGGTCAACGGGGCCTGAAGGAAAAACAGCAGAACATGAAGGCGAGGGCTAAAAGCATCAAATGTGTTACCTGTATTGAGGCAAATAACCTCTCTTTTTTTTTTGAGACGGAGTCTTGCTCTGTGCCCCAGGCTGGAGTGCAGTGGCGCGATCTCGGCTCACTGCAAGCTCCGCCCCCCCGGGTTCACGCCATTCTCCTGCCTCAGCCTCCCAAGTAGCTGGGACTACAGGCGCCCACCACCTCGCCCGGCTAATTTTCTTGTATTTTTAGTTGAGACGGGGTTTCACCGTGTTAGCCAGGATGGTCTCGATCTCCTGACCTCGTGATCTGCCCGTCTCGGCCTCCCAAAGTGCTGGGATTACAGGCTTGAGCCACCGCGCCCGGCCTAATAACCTCTCTTACTACAGAGTTTCAACGGCATGGCAAGGGTGGGGGGCTGGATTCCATTGTAGATTGTAGCAATAAATGATGGTGGGGTGGGGGGGTTTCAAGAAGTGCAGCCAGTGAGTATACATGCTACTCAAGTCACCTGGCTACAGAGGGAAGGACAGTGTGTTGTGCCAGAAGAGAATATGGAGTTAAGGGTTTTTTTAGTTGTTTGTTTGTTTGTTGAGACGGAGTCTTGCTCTTTCACCCAGGCTGGAGTGTAGTGGCGCGACCCAGGCTCACTGCAAGCTCCTCCTCCTGGGTTCACACCATTCTCCCACCTCAGCCTCCTGAGTAGCTGGGACTACAGGCGCCCGCCACCACACCTGGCTAATTTTTGTTTTTGTAGTTTTAGTAGAGACAGGGCTTCACCATGTTAACCAGGATGGTCTAGATCTCCTGACCTCATGATCCACCCGCCTCAGCCTCCCAAAGTGCTGGGATTACAGCCATGAGCCACTGCACCCAGCCGAGTTTGTTTGTTTGTTTGTTTTTGGCTTTTTTTTTGAGGTGAGTCTCACTTTGTCGCCCAGGCTGGAGTGCAGTAGTGCAATCTCGGCTCAACCTCCACCTCCCATGCTCAAGTGATTCTCCTGCCTCAGCCTCCTGAGTAGCGGGGGTTATAGGCATGCACCACCATGTCCGGATGATTTTTGTGTTTTTAGGAGAGATGGGTTTCACCACGTTGGCCAGGCTAGTCTCGAACTCCTGACCTCAGGTGATCCACCCACCTTGGCCTCCCAAAGAGGTGGGATTACAAGCGTGAACCACCACGCCCAGCCTTGAGTTTGTTTTTTGCTTTGCTATAGATCTAAGAGAAACTGGTGCTTGTCTAGAGGGGGAGGCTGCAGATTTGAAGACAGAGACATAAATGATGAGGCAAAGTCCCAGAGGACATGTGAGGGAAGAGATTTGGCTTTAAACAGAAGGAAGGACCCTCATCGCAGTCTGGAAGGATAGAAGCAGATGAAGATAACTTTTTAAGTGGAGGACAGGAAGCTGACATAATCATATCTGATGAATTTAATATTCTCAGTAAAACAGGAGACAAGACCTTTTGCTTAAGTGAGGGGATGGGATTGGACAGTAAATTTGAAGAGTATAGTCTTAGAACAGTGTAAAGGGAGTGAGATGGAAAGATAAACAAAATGACCATTGAACAACCTTGAAAGCACACCTGCTGTTGAAGACTGTACATCTGTTACATTTTTCTGGAAAACCTCACAAATGTCTATTTCGACTTTCCTTTAATTCCAACTTTTCACGAAGCAGAAAGTTATAGTGGTAGCCGGGTATGGTGGCTCATGCCTATAATCCCAGCACTTTGGGAGGCTGAGGCGGGCGGATCACGAGGTCAGGAGATCAAGCCCATCCTGGCTAACACGATGAAACTCTGTCTCTACTAAAAATACAAAAAAATTAGCTGGGTGTGGTGGCGGGCGCCTGTAGTCCCAGCTACTCAGAAGGCTGAGGCAGGAGAATGGCGTGAACCCGGGAGGCAGAGGTTGCAGCGAGCTGAGATTGCGCCACTGCACTCCAGCCTGGGTGACAGAGCGAGACTTCATCTCAAAAAAAAAAAGAAAGTTATAGTGGTATTACTGTGTAGTTTCACAATTTTCTATATCTCCCAAATACCCACTCATAGAAGTAGAGAAAAGGAATTGTGTAACAAGGGACTGGGACATTACAGCAGCGGAATAGTGGGCAAGGAGGTTTGGGGTGTTGGTAAGAGGTAACCAACCACACACTTGGGCCAGGGAGGGAAGCCCAGTCAGGAGGGTCTTGACTGCCCAGGAGAAATGGGTGGCTTGCCGGAAGGGAGGCTGCCATGAGCTCAAGGAGGAGATGTGGTGGAATATAGTGGGAGGGAGGCTGTCAGAGAGCTGGAAGGTTAGCAGAGTCAGGATGAATGAGGACAAGTGGCTTAAAAGTTCAGATATGGTACAGTTCATGACAATGACGATGTCTAGGCTCTAGATTCCAGAGCATGGCTGTGAATATGGGTGGCTGACAGAGTGAAGAAGGCTCTCTGAGTAAAGGTCAAGAAACCCTGAAGGTTGGTGCGGTGGCTCATGCCTACAATCCCAACACTTTGGGAGGCCAAGCTGGGAGGATCTCTTGAGCACAGGAGTTCAAGATCAGCCTAGACAACACAGCAAGACTCTGCTTCTGCAAAAAATAAACAAAATTAGCTGGGCATGGTGACAGAGTAGCTGTGGTTCCAGCTACTCTGGAGACTGAAGTGGGAGGATTGCTTGAGCCTGGTAGCCTGAGGTTCAGTGGGCTCTTGTGCCACTGCATTCCAGCCTGGACAAGAGAGCGAGACAAGAAAAGAAAGCAAGAGAGAAAGAGAGAGGAAGGGAGAGAGGGGAAAACAAGAAGGGCAGGGCACAGCACAAGAAACCCTGCAGCCACCCTCAACCCTGGGTGTTAGGAGACAAAAGTTGCCAAAGATGATGTGACAGGACACCAGACAGAAAAAGACCATGGGACGGCAGTCAGTGTCTTCAAGGAATTACTTTGTGAACTGTTCTACCACCACCTTGAATATCAAAATCACCATAGTCCTTCAGCCCAGTGGACTTCAGCTTGCTACAACTAGAAGGTTTAAGACAGTCATCCAAGATACCTCCACCAGGACACACATTTCTGTCAAAATAAATGAGGACGCTCTCAGTCAAGCTGCAATCTCATCACCCGTAGTATAGTGCAAAGAGCACTGGATTTGCAATGGAAATACCTGCATTTTAATTCCAGTTTTGCCAACTAGTGGTCCTGCACAAGCCACTCACCACAGCCTTGGTTTGCTTATTTTTAAAATGCAGAGAGTATCATCCTCATGGAGTCTGTGTAAGGATTAGAAGAGATTATAAATAAAAGGGCCTACTGGGATATATCCATAATTCCCCTATGCCCAGGATTTTCCTCTTGCAGTAACAGGGACTGGGATAGGTGACATATCTTGCCAGAAAACCCTCCCATTTAATAAACCCCCACGGCCGGGTGTGGTGGCTCACGCCTGTAATCTCAGAACGTTGGGAGGCTGAGGTGGGTGGATCACGAGGTCAGGAGTTCAAGACCAGTCTGGCCAATACAGTGAAGCCCCATCTCTACTAAAAATATAAAAACTAGCCAGAAATGGTGGCACGCACCTGTAGGCCCAGCTACTCGGGAGGCTGAGGCTGGAAAATCGCTTGAACCTGGGAGGCGGAGGTTGTGGGGAGCCAAGATCGCACCACTGCGCTCCAGCCTCGGCAACAGAGCAAGACTCCGTCTCAAAAATAATAAATAAACCCCCCACAAGACTCTACAATGTGACCCAGGAGGCAAGGACTGTCCATCTAATCAGGGAAGGAATAAGTCATTACCACCAGTTAAGTGGATCCTGTCACCTAGTTCAATATACCATGTTCTCATTTTATTACAGGCAGTATAAAAAGAAATCATTATCATTCAGTATCTTTAGAATCTATTGTTCTCTCATTTCCCATTAATAGTTCATACTCTCACAAATAGAACCTTAGTAAGGGTATTCTTGGAAACGACATTCCTTTACTTATCTACTTGCTTGTCTGTTGCAAAGATGACATCCTTTTGGTTATTTCCTACCCTGCCTATTAGGAAGACAGCCCTTCGTAAGAGGAGGGCACTTTGTCTTTCCAGACTGGTATTGTTTTGAGTGTGTGCACTGGGAGCAGATGCCAGTGGAATCCCATCTATTACTCCATCTGATAACCAGAAACTAAGACTCATGATACCAGCAGTGCCACTGAGCCCAATTATGAAGTCTGAGGCTTGTAACTAATCTTGTCAAGGACACCACTGCCTTTAGGAACTGGGAGCAGGGCTAGAGATAAAGAACAGCAACAGCACCAGGAAAAGGTCACAGTTTCACTGTCCAGCCTTTGATGCTCCCACATTGGGACCAAGCTATAGTGGCAGGTAATATGAGAGCCAGGAAAAACCTAGACTCCTGGTCAAACCTCTTTTCTCAGGAAACTTTACAAAATCACTTTGTATCTTCACAAGATCCATCTAACCTCACGGAGGCATTGCTGCCACCGCAGGCTTAGACTCACGCATCCGCTGCAGACACGAAGGAGAGTCCACTTCCCTCTTAGAAGGAAATAATGATAGCAAAGTTGTGTATTTCCAGTAACTAAGCGCAAAAGAAAATGGGGAAGATTTGTACGAAGATAGGAAAGTAGACATAGCTGCTAGAAGGGCATTAAAACTTAAAGATATTAATAAAGATCCATTTCCCAGGCCGGGCATGATGGCTCATGCCTGTAATCCCAGCACTTTGGGAGGCCGAGGCAGGTGAATCACCCGAGGTCAGGAGTTTGAAAGCAGCCTGGCCAACATGGTGAAACCCCGTCTCTACTAAAAATACAAAAATTAGCTGAGCGTGGTGGGGCAAGCCTGCAGTCCCAGTTACTTGTGAGGCTGAGGCAGGAGAATCACTTGAACCCAGGAGGCAGAGGTTGCAGTGAGCCGAGATCATGCCATTGCACTCCAGTCCAGCCTGGGCAACACAGCGAGACTCCATCTCAAAAAAAAAAAAAAAATCAATTTCCCAAAATTGCAGCCTAAATTCCAACATCCCTCTGTAAGGCAGCCCAGGACAACACTACTGCTAGCAGGGCTAATGATGTTATTCCAGGCAGCAGGATTAGAACTGGAAAGAGGGAGTGGGAAAGGTGGGGAGAAAACGAGCACTTCCTCCAGCTGTGCTCATGCTGCATGAGCTGCAGAAAGGCTCTGGACTCAGACAGAGGATCCAAGACTCCCCAAGAACCACCCCAGCAGGTCCACTGGTCAGAGTCCTCCTTGCCTCTGAGGCCAATCCAACCTTGCCTGTGGGGTCTTTGTCTCCTACCTGGGTCCAACTTCAGCCGAAACCAGATCTCCGATGGCCAAAGCTATCAGATAGGAGGGGATGGGCTGACACATCTGGAAGAAGAACTTATTTGGACCTCTCTTCTCCCAGGTGCTAGCACTCATCACAGCTGTGAAGCCATCTGGGACCTGACAACAGAGAAAGCTTAGGAGATTTTACCTGGAGAGAGTCTCCTTTTGATTAGTTTGAATAAAGCATGACCAGCCACCTGTGTGTGATGATAATGGCCCGGAGTCTATCTTGGAGAACACAAAGGTTTCAAGAAACTAAATCTGTGCTCAACTGATGGGATTTAGAGGAAGGCTACATACAACTTCAGTAGGTGGAAGAATTTAAAAGTAAGCAATTTTTCAGAAGTACTACTGAATGGATATAATAATTTACCACTGAAATGTGACCTGTTTGATAGATCTGAAATTATTTCTTAATCCCAAGGGCAGGTGCACCTAATCTTAGTCTCCTTACCTCAATAAGAGCTGAATATTTGTATTTAACAGCAGGCGTGTCGAAGCAAGGGAAGAAGGCCCGGTTTAGGACAGCCTGGCCCTGGGTGTACACAAAGGGCTTCTTCTTTCCTGCTGTCTGCTCAGGAGCCAACCAGCAAACCTAAGCGAAAAGAAGAACATTTCAGAACTGACATCTCTCCCACACGAGCTCAGTCTGGCCAGAGAAGTGAGCTGGCTGGAATGAGAGAATTTTAGGTAATCCTTAAAACCTTTCTGCCAGCCAGTCTGGTTCGAACTAGAAAGCTCTCTCCTCTTGTGTATTTAGTTCATCCTGGAATCCAAGCCAAAGTATGACACCCATTTCACAGGGCAGAGCCACCAGAAAGGGTCCTTTCCTCACGGCATCCCATGCATCATCTCAGGGACCCTGGACCTAGCCTCTGACCCTTTCATCTGTACCCTGTCTGTGTCCTTCTCTCTACAGTAGTTTCTCATCAAACAAAAAACTACTGAAGCAACTGCATTTGGACTTGTGATAAGACTCAGAAAAGCAGAACTCAACTGGGAGTCAGTGATTAATACGTATTCTCTTTTCTCTTTTGAGACAGAGTATCGCTCTGTCGCCCAGGCTGGAGTATAGTGGTGCAATCTCGGCTCACTGCAACCTCCACCTCACAGGTTCAAGTGATTCTCATGCCTCAGCCTCCCAAGTAGCTGGGACCACAGGCGCGTGCACCACCAAGCTCAGCTAATTTTTGTATTGTAGAGATAGGGTTTCACCATGTTGGCCAGGCTGGTCTCCAACTCCTGGCCTCAAGCAACCTGCCCACCTCAGTCTCCCAAAGTGCTGGGATTACAGGAATAAGCCATCATGCTCAGCCTAATATATGTTTTCTTTTTTCTTTCTTTTTTTTTTTTTTTTGAGACAGAGTTTCACTCTTGTCGCCCAGGCTGGAGTGCAATGGTGCGATCTTGGCTCACTGCAATCTCCGCCGCCCGGGTTTCAAGTGAGTCTCCTGCCTCAGCCTCCCAAGTAGCTGGGATTACAGGCATGTGCCGCCACACCCAGCTAATTTTGTATTTTTAATAGAGACGGGGTTTCATCATGTTGGTCAGGCTGGTCTTGAGTTCCTGACCTCAGGTGATCTGCCCACCTCAGTCTCTCAAAGTGCTGGGATTACAGGCATGAGCCACTGCGCCTGGTTTAATATTTGTTTTCTATTCCTAAAACTTACCTTTTCAGAAGAAATGTATTCTATATCATAGGCACTGGTTATATGATTCTTTATCTGCACTCTGTTAGCTCTTAAACAAAGGGCAAATCTGGGTTGGGTGCAGTGGCTCACTCCTGTAATCCCAGCACTTTGGGAGTCCGATGCAGGTGGCTCACTTGAGGTCAGGGGTTCATGACCAACCTGGCTAACATGGTAAAACCCTGTTGCTACTAAAAATACAAAAATTAGCTGGGCGTGATGGCATGCACCTGTAATTCCAGCTACTCAGGAGGCTGAGGCAGGAGAATTGCTTGAACCCGGGAGGCAGAGGTTGCAGTGAGCTGAGATCATGCCAATGCACTCCAGCCTGGGTGACAGAGCGAGACTCTGCCTCAGGAAAAAAAAAAAAAAAAAAAAAAAAGGCAAATCTGAATGATTATAACAAAACCCAGTTTTTGCCTACAGCAAACAGGCTTTCATTTACCTGGAAGCAGAGCAGGTTGGAGTATATGTCAGTAACAAATACCATTTAGAATTTAGAAATGGATTCAATTATTCCAGGATGATTTCACAAAGGAAGAAAGAAAAGTTTCTGGCTGGACCTTCAAAGACAAGCAGGATTGAGATGGCTGGAAAGGCAGGGAGGAGACACTGAGGAGGAGACAAGCAGCAACATGAACAGAGGCATAAACAGATGCAGGCTCCAGATGCAGAGTGGGAGAGGCAGGCCTGGGCAAGTCTAATGAAGGGCTCTGAACACAGCGGTGTCTGAGACCTATTTTAAGAGGCATAAGGAAGCTACGTTGGGATGCTGGGTTTTTCTTTGAGTTTTTGTGTGTGAAAAAATTAATTAGTGTCCTTATAACAGGTACAGTGCAGTATAGAAAGGGATGAGAGAGAGTGGAGAAAGCTGATAAACACTGCTTCAGCCAGGGGACCGAGATCAACGCTGACAGTTATAAATCATGTGGATACTATGCGCCCTCAATACCCAATGAAAATGGCACTTTGGCTGGGCGCGGTGGCTCACATCTGTTAATCCCAGCACTTTAGGAGGCCGACGCGGGTAGATCACCTGAGGTCAGGAGTTCAAGACGAGCCTGGCCAACATAGGGAAACCCTGTCTCTACTAAAAATACAAAAATTAGCCTGGCGTGGTGGCACGTGCCTGTAGTCCCAGCTACTTCAGAGGCTGAGGGAGGAGAATCTCTTGAACCAGGGAGGCGGAGGTTGCAGTGAGCCGAGATCATGCCAATGTACTCCAGCCTGGGCAACAGGAGCGAAACTCCATTTCAAGAAAAAAAAAAGGCACTTTACCTCTGTGAATTGCCCCTCAAAACTCAGAATCCTAGTCTAATCATGAGAAAACATCAGATAAGTTTCAATACAGGGGCATCCTACACTATACCTGGCCAACACTCCTCAAAACTGTCAAGGTTGGCTGGGTTCAGTGGCTCACACCTGTAATGCCAGCACTTTGGGAGGTCAAGACAGGAGGATCGCTTGAGGCCAGGAGTTTGAGATCAGCCTGGGCAACACAGGGGGACTCTGTCTCCATAGAAAAAATAAAAATAAAAAAATAAAAAACTGGCTGGGAGCAGTGGCTCATGCCTGTAATTCTAGCACTCTCTTTGGGAGGCCAAGGTGGGAGGACTGTTTGAGCCCAAGCGTTTGAGACCAGCCTGGACAACACAGTGAGACCTCATCTCTACAAATAATAAATTCAAAAAATTAGCTGGGTGCAGTTGTATGCACCTGTAGTCCCAGCTACTTGGTGGGGAGGCTGAAGCAGGAGGATCGCTTCAACCAGGGGGATCAAGGCCGCAGTGAGCCATGATTGTGTCGCTCACTGCACTACAGCCTGGGTGACAGAGCAAGACCCCGTCTCAAAAAACAAACTGTCAGTGTCCCAAGAGGATACATGACAGCTAAATATAATATGGAATTCTGGATGGCTTCCTGGAACGGAAAAAGACATGAAGTAAAAACTAAGGGACTCTGAAAAACCTATGGACTCCAGTATCAGTACTGGTTTATTAATTATAACAAATATATTATTATACTAATGTAAAATGATTTAGTCTTGGTTAATAATATATCAGCATTGGTTAACTGTAACAAATGTGTCATACTAATGTAAAACGGTAGCAAGAGGGGAATCTGTGTGTATATGAGTAGGTAGGGAGTACTGGACTGTATATGGGAACTAGCTGCTCAATTCTTCTGTTAATGTTTTAAAATATAAAGTCTATTAAAAAAAAATTAGGCCAGGTATGTTGGCTCACACTTGTAGTCTCAGCACTTTGGGACGCCAAAGCGGGCAGATGACTTGAACCCAGGAGTTCAAGACCAGCCTGGGCAACATGGCGAAACCCCATCTCTATAAAAAATAACAAAAATTAGCCAGGTGTGGAGGTGGCAGGTCTGTGGTTGGTCCCAGGTACTCAGGAGGCTAAGGTGGGAGGATCACTTGAGCCAGGGAAGTCAAGGCTGCAGCAGGCTGAGATGGTGCCACTCTACCAGTCAATGATGATTGATCAATTGACTGATCATTGAATGCCATCAATCAGTGATGTTTTTACTGATCAGCTAGGAAATGAGATTTTTTTTTTTTTTTTTAAGATGGAGTCTTGCTCTGTCATCCAGGCTGGAATGCAATGGCATGATCTTGGCTCACTACAACCCTCCGTGTCCCAGATTCAAGCAATTATCCTGCCTCAGCCTCCCAAGTAGCTGGGATTACAGGCGTGAGCCACCACACTCAGCTAATTTTTGTATTTTTAGTGGAGATGGGGTTTCACCATGTTGGCCAGGCTGGTCTCAAACTCCTAACCTCAGGTGACCTGCCAGCCCTGGCCTCCCAAAGTGCTGGGATTACAGATGTAAGCTACGGCACCCAGCCTGGAAATGAGATTTGAAAAAGAACAATGTAGGGAGCTTTTTGACCCTGTCTCAAAAAATAAATAAATAAATAAATACAAAAGTTAGCAGTAAAAGCTAACACAGCTTACCCACCATGTACCATGCACCATATTAGCCACTTATGGAAAGACAACTCATTTAACATATGTCAAGCACTTAAGACTAGTGCCTGGTTCATCTTATTAAATATTAGCCATAATCCCCACCTCCACCAAAATTGCTTACTCATCATCTTTGCTTTTTTTTTTTTGTTAAAACAGGGTTGCACTCTGTTGCTCAGGATGGAGTGCGGTGGTGTTAATCTGGCTGTGAAAGGAAAATCTCTGGGGCCCCAAAATCACTAAGGAAAACTCCAGCTGGGAACCGCTTAGGGCACACCTGCCTCCCATTCTATTCAAAGCCACTCCTCCGCTCACTGAGATGGATGCATATCTGATTTGCTTCCTTTGGAAAGGCTCATCAGAAACTCAAAAGAAGGTAACCATTTGTGTATCACCTATCTGTGACCCGGAAGCTCCTTCCTGCTTCCAGTCTTCCTGCCTTTGCTTCAAGTTGTCCCGCCTTTTCAGACCGAACCGATGTACTTCTTACATATACTGATTGATGTATCATGTCTCCCTAACGTACAAAACCAAGCTGTGGGCCCGGCGCGGGTCTCGAGGTCAGGAGTTCTCAGGAGTTCGAGATCAGCCTGACCAACATGGTGAAATTTTGTCTCTACTAAACAATACAAAAATTCGCCGGGTGTGGTGGCGCACGCCTGCAGTCCCAGCTACCAGAGAAGCTGAGGTCCGAGAATGGCTTGAACCTCTGCCCAGGAGGCAGAGATTGCAGTGAGCCGAGATCTCGCCACTGCACTCCAGCCTGGACGACAGAGTGAGACTCTGCCTCAAATACATAAATAAAAGAAAAATTAAACTGTAAGCAAGCTGTTTACTGTGAAACTTGCAACTCACTCTACCTGAGAGATAACTGGCAGCCACAGCCTAAGGATTTTCTGACTCTTACAGACATAAGCCACCTAACTCCATCTCTTATTTCCAGTATTTGCCCTACACTCCGAAAAAAATTAAAGAACTAGCTAACAGTGAGAAGGCCAAATTATTACTTATAGCACCCTAATTCCGGTTCTCACTTTTACTCAAATTCTTTCGTTAATCAAATCCAGGACTTCACAGGAGGAAACAAAAACAAAGATATAAGCTTTAACTGTGGAACTAGAAGGCCACACAGAACAAAGACCTAGATCAGCATCTGGCTAATTCCCGAGCCACCATAAAGCAGAGATAAGGTGGCTGATAATCAGGGACCTCGGTCCAAAAGTCCAAGACAGCACTAAGTGAAATGCATGAACAATAGGTCATCCAGGAAGTCACGGAAGATGTCAGAAACGGCAGTGTGCGATGAGCGGGAATGCGGCGCAATGTAGACAAGCCGCCAAGGCCAGGGAGGAGACGCCGAAGGATGGAAAAGGCGAAGGGTGCACCGCTCAATGACTGGAGCAAGTTCAGAAGAAGGAAACCAGGCAGCCCGGGAGGAAAACAGGAAGCAAGGGGAGGAGGCCGAGAGGCGGCGCGCGGGGAGCTCGGCCCCTCCAGGGACGCGCTGGAAGGGTCCTCCCGGTCCCTCCTCCCGGGTGGGGTAGGTGCGGGCGTAGGGCGGCTCGGGGCCGGAAGGGCGGGCAGGCAGCAGCGGGCGCAGTCCGGGGCTCACTCACCCCGGGTCCCTCCCCGACGCGGTAGGTGAGCAGCACCTGGAGGCGCTCGGCGGTGCTGCAGGGCTGCGGGAAGGACACGCACAGGGCCTGGCCGTAGTGCGAGAAGGGCTGCGTGTAGAAGCTCACGGGCTCCGCGGGCGGCTCCTCCGAGCCGGGCCGCTCCCGCCGCAGGGCCGCCGCCGTCACCTCCAGGCACGGGTGCGAGTCCAGCCGCAGCTCGACGGCGCCCTCGGGCTCCAGGCAGCGCAGGTCCAGGACCGCGGTGCCGCTCAGCCCCCGGCTCCCTACGCCGGGCCCTGGAGGCCCAAACTCAGCCCGCAGGTCCAGGTGCAAGTGCAGCAGCTCAAAGGCCCGGAAGTTGGAGGCCGAGGCCACGTCCACCGCCTGCGCCGAGTGCAGCGGTCGCCGGGCCGCGCCGCCGCCGCCGGGGGAAGGCTCTCCGCTAGCCATGGTCCGCAGCGCCGTTGCTCACCCGCCGGGCCACGAACCCGAGGGGAGCCCCGCCCCGAGCGCCGCGGGCCCGCCCCCGCCGCGCGGGCCCCGCCCCCGAAATCTGCGCCAGATCGCATCCCCTCCCTGCACTCTACCGCCCACTCTTCTAGCTGCACCAGTGCCTCGGCGCTTAGGACAAAAGAGGCCGGTGGGATCGTGTGGCCCACGTTTGCCCACCTGTATCCTACTGAGGTGTTCCAGTCGTCCCGGTGGGGCACCCTTCTCTGCTGACCCTTCCTGCTGCCTCATCTTCTAGGCAGCGGCGAGGACTGAGCCTCGGCTGGGAAGGTCTGAGTTCGAGATCACACACCCTGTGGTAGGCCGGTTGTTAGGACTGTGTATCACCTTGGGCAAGTCGCACAAGAAACATGACTCTTCCCTAGCCTCTTTCTGCATCAGTAAAATAGAGTCGTAATATCTGTGTATCTCACGAAGTAATGTGAGAACTCTACCAGGTAACGTGTCTAACACACTTGGCAAACAGTAAAACCCTGCACAAGTCCACGGAATTCACACTGGATCGAGGCTTGCCCCCCAGCAACTCCAGGCACGCCTATCTTTCCACTGTTGGGTTAAGGGACAGCAATCAGCACCGCGCAATTTTAGACCTGGCTGTCCATCGCATGTCACTTCTATTTCCCTTACTGTATTGTACCGCTTATTGTGCTAGGGACATCTCCACTGAATACTTTGTTTCTCTTCTGTACCAGTGGGTTGCAGTGGGTCTTCTATGAACAGGAGCTAATCAGTGATGACGTTTTTACTGTTCAGCTAGGAAATGAGATTTTTAAAAAGAACAATGTAGTGAGTTTTTCATTAAGGGAAATAGTATTCTATTCTGTGCTTCCTAGTTTTATAGAGTTGAAATTATTTTATTTCATGAAATAATGCTTATGGTAGATATGCTTGGTACATATTAGACATTGAATACTCCTATCTTGAAATTATTCAGTCTTTGATGCAATGCACTTTTGCTGAGTACCTTCCTACTAGACCCCAGTTGTTCAGCTAAGTGCCTGGGGTACAGTTGGAATAAGTCTGGCACAATTCCTCTCCCTGTGGTGTTCATGGCCTAACTCACATTTTAGCACACGCACAAGAAAACAGGTCATGACACTTCCACGTGCTGTGCTTGATATGGGAAGAAAAGGAGGCCGGGGAGCACAACAAAGAGATGCCTAGCCTGATCCTTCTAGTTAAATATTGACAGAGGAAGAGGATGTCATCCTTGGCTAAAGGGTAAAAGATTTTAGGCCAGGTGTGGTGGCTCACGTCTGTAATCCCAACACTTTGGGAGGCTGAGGCGGGAGGACTGCTTGAGCCCAGGAGTTCAAGCCGAGGCTAGGCAACAGAGGGAGATCCCCTCTCTACAAAAATATTTTTAAAAATTAGCCGGGTGTGGTGATGCACACCTGTGGTCCTGGCTACTCAGATGACGTAGAGGTATTGCTTTGGCCTGGGAGGTCAAGGCTGCAGTGAGCCGTGATCATACCATTGCACTCGAGCTGGGGCAACAGAGCAAGACCCTGTATAAAAAAAAAAAAAAAAAAAAGATTTTAGGAATTATATTATTTCCCCTTATAGCCTTACTTCTTCCTAGGAATACCAGGAACCTCATTTCCACTTCTGCTTCCCTGCATGGCTCCCACAGTGTCTAGTTTGCCTCAGAACTGGCCTGTAGAAGGTACTGTAATAACTTACGGCAGAGATTCAGGAATTCAGAGAATTCAGGATTGTAGAAAGGGGACACTGTGGGCACAACCCACCTCTCCCCCAATGCATTTTATTTGTAAATGATTACAATGTAACATATGATGGACATTTCAAAATAATAGCCACAAATTTTCCATTCTATAGAAAGGCATAATTCTTTTTTTTTTTTTTTTTTTTTTTGAGACGGAGTCTCGCTCTGTCGCCCAGGCTGGAGTGCAGTGGCGCGATCTCGGCTCACTGCAAGCTCCACCTCCCGGGTTCACGCCATTCTCCCGCCTCAGCCTCCGAGTAGCTGGGACTACAGGCGCCCGCCACCACGCCCGGCTAGTTTTTTGTATTTTTAGTAGAGACGGGGTTTCACCATGTTAGCCAGGATGGTCTCGATCTCCTGACCTCGTGATCCACCCGCCTCGGCCTCCCAAAGTGCTGGGATTACAGGCTTGAGCCACCGCGCCCGGCTAGAAAGGCATAATTCTATAGATTTAAAAGTTACAGGGCCGAGCGCAGTGGGTTATGCCTGTAATCCCAGCACTTTGGGAGGCTGAGGCTGGTGAATCATTTGAACTCAGGAGTTCAAAACCAGCCTAGCCAACATGGTGAAACCCCATCTCTACTAAAAATACGAAAAATTGGCCGGGCAGTAGTGGCACACATCTGTAATCTCAGCTACTCGGGAGGCTGAGGCAGGAGAATTGCTTGAGCCTGGGAGGCAGAGGTTGCAGTGAGCCAACATTGCGCCACTGCACTCCAGCCTGGGTGACAGAGTGAGACCCTGTCTCAAAAAAAAAAAAAAAAAAAAAAAAATTAAAAAGTTACAATAAATTATAAGCAAAAATAAAAATAAAGCTATCTATAGACATGTTTTAGTTAAATTGAAGAAAACCAAGACATAAAGATCTTACAGCAGTGAAAGAAAAGAGACAGATTATCTACAAAAGAATGGCAATTAGAAATTGGACCAAGGGGCCAGGCGTGGTGGTTCACACCTATAATCCCAGCACTTTGGGAGGCCGAAGTGGGTGGATCACCTGAGGCTGGGAGTTCAAGACCAGCTTGACCAACATGGAGAAACCCTGTCTCTACTAAAAATATAAAATTAGCCGGCCATGGTGGCACATGCCTATAATCCCAGGTACTCTGCAGGCTGAGGCAGGAGAATCACTTGAACCAGGGAGGCGGAGGTTGTGGTGAGCCAAGATCACACCATTACACTCCAGCCTGAGCAACAAGAGCAAACCTCCGTCTCAGAATAAGAAATTGGACCAAGGGCAGACCTCTCATTAATAACATACAAGCCAGAGACATTATCTTCAAAATACTGAGAAAAAAAAGCCAACTGTCAAATTGGAATTGTATACCCAACTAAACTATTATTTGGTCACATGCAGTGGCTCAAGCCTGTAATCCCAGCACTTTAGGAGGCTGAGGCAGGAAGATCTCTTTAGCCAAGGATTTCCAGACCAGCCTGGGCAACATAGGGAGACCCTGTCTTTATAAAAATAACATAAATAAAATTAAAAATGAACTATTAAAAAGGGAAAACACAGATTTTTAGATAAAAATTTAGAGTATTTACCATCCATAGACTCCTAAAGAAATTCTAAAGGAATTTTTTTTTTGAGATGAAGTCTAGTTCTTGTCCCCCAGGCTGGAGTGCAGTGGCACGATCTCGGCTCACTGCAACCTCTGCCTCCTGGGTTCAAGCAATTCTCCTACCTTAGCCTCCCGAGTAGCTGGGATTACAGGCACCTGCCACCACGCCCAGCTAATTTTTGTATTTTAAGTAGAGACGGGGTTTCACCATGTTGGCCAGGCTGGTCTCAAACTCCTGACCTCAGGTGATCCACCCCCCCACCCCCTCGGCCTCCCAAAGTGCTGGGATTACAGGTGTGAGCCACTGCGCCAGGCCAGGAATTATTTCAAGAAGGAAAGGAATCACTGAAGGAAGGAATGAGATGCAAAAAGGAACAGTGAGCAAAAAAAGTAGATAAATTTAAACAACTGTATAGAAACAACACTAATAATATACTAATAATGTTTTTTGAGGGAATCAGGATAAAACTAAAATAACAGACCTAAAGTATGTAAGAAAGAGGGGTAATTGAAGTGAAAGCATTTTTTTTTTTTTTTAGGTGGACAGGAAGTAGAATTTATTGGTGAATATTAAGAGGGGCAGCACAGTGGAAGCCCTCATGAGTGCAGGGCCTGCCACTTGTCCAGAGCGCCACGATTGGGAACGTACTTGACCCATCTGGGATGAGCCACTTCTCAGCCACCATGTCTTCAAATTCATTGGCATTGAACTTGGTGAAGCCCCACTTCGAGATGTGGATCTTCTGGCAGCTGGGGAGCTTGAACTTGGCCCTGCACAGGGCCTCAATCACATGCTCCTTGTTCTGCAGCTTGGTGCGGATGGACATAACTTGGCCAATGTGAACCCTGGTCACAGTGCCCTGGGGCTTTCCAATGGCACCTCGCATGCCTGTTTGGAGCCTACACTGGGGTAGTGCAAGGTCAGAAACATGAACATCCATCTGAAAGGACTGTCTCCAAGGTCCTTTAGAGCAATCCATACAACAAACAGGCTGCATCACTACCAGGGAAGCTGCTGTTTGCAGCCATTGCACACTGGGCCCCCATGAGGAGAGGAACTCAGTCGGCTTAATTGGCTTCAGGAAGTTAAGGCATTCTAAGCTCCTTGTATTATTAGATGGAGAGTAAGAATAAATGTGAGATCTTAAGTATCTGTATTAAAGTTTTAAAGGAAACCACTTAAGTAATATAAATTGAAGACAGTATATAACTCACAAACCAATAAATGGGGAAATACGTAAAATTTAAAAAAACAACAAAAA
Organism: Theropithecus gelada; assembly: GCF_003255815.1. NCBI lineage: Eukaryota > Metazoa > Chordata > Mammalia > Primates > Cercopithecidae > Theropithecus > Theropithecus gelada. The sequence goes on from NC_037668.1 coordinate 163,778,516, forward strand.
ACTCGGCCACACACAGCGACTCACACCTGTAATCCCAGCACTTCAGGAAGCTGAGGTAGCCAGATCAGGACTTTGAGACCAGCCTGGCCAACATGGTGAAATCCCATGTTTATTAAAAATATAAAAATTAGCCCGGTGTGGTGGCCCATGTCTGTAATCCCAGCTACTCAGGAGGCTGAGGCAGGAAAATCACATGAACCCGGAGGCGGAGGTTGCAGTGAGCTGAGATTGTGCCACTGTACTCCAGCCTAGGCGACAGAGTAAGACTTTACCTAAAAAATAAAACAAAACAAAACACTCAAGGAAAAGAAATAATAAGACAGGATGGTATTACTTCAAGTTGAGGCGGCAGAAACCTGGGATGGTAAGGAGTTCACAAATACCTAGGTATAAACTGCTTGTTAGTGTTCTAACTCACGTTAGAGTATTATCTATCTAATAATACAGTATCAAAACAAACAAAATAGAAATTGGCTGAGCACAATGGCTCATGCCGGTAATCCCAGCACTTTGAGAGGCCAAGGCAGGTGGACTGCTTAAACTCAGGATTTTGAGACCAGTCTGGCCAATATGGTGAAACCCTGTCTCTAAGAAAAATACAAAAATTAGCTGGGCGTGGTGGTGAACACATGTAGTCCCAGTTACTTGGAAGGCCGAGGTGGGAGGATCACTTGAGCCCAGGACATCAAGGCTGCAGTGAGCCGAGATCATGCCACTGCACTCCAGCCTGGGCAACAGAGCAAGACCCTGTATCAAAAAATAAAAAAATTAACAGAATGCAAGAGAAAACGGACAAATTCACCAAGAGTAAGAAACGTTACACACCTCTCCCAGTAATTAACAGATCAGAGAATACTTTTGTTGTTGTTGTTGAGACGGAATCTTGCTCTGTCACCCAAGATGGAGTGCAGTTGCACGATCTGGGCTCACTGCAACTTCCACCTCCTAGGTTCAAGCCATTCTCCTGCCTCAACCTCCCAAGTAGCTGGGATTACAGGTGCATGCCACCACGCCTGGCTAATTTTTGTATTTTTAGTAGAGATGGGGTTTTGCCATATTGTCCAGGCTGGTCTCGAACTCCTGACCTCAGGTGATCCACCTGCCTTGACCTCCCAAAGTGCTGGGATTACAGGTGTGTGAACCACTGCACCTGGCCCTTTTTTTTTCCTTTATTTTTGAGACAGGGTCTTGCTCTGTTGTCCAGGCTGGGTTGCAGTGGCACGATCTTGGCTCACTGCAATCTACACCTCCAGGGTTCAAGCAATTCCTGTGACTCAACCTTCAGAGTAGCTGGGACTACAGGCGTGCGCCACCATGCCTGGCTAATTTTTGTATTTTTTAGTAAAGACGGGGTTTCACCATGTTGGCCAGGCTGGTGCCTGTCTAACTCCTGGCCTCAAGTGATCCACCCATCTCAGCCTCCCAAAGTGCTAGGATTACAGGTGTGAGCCATGCACCCTTGTGTCCTTGTGTTATAAAACACAGTATCTATCCAAATAGCTTTGGAACATGTTTTGAATAGATACTGAAGACTGAAAACAACTGTGTACAAACACTATTATAGCTGGCAAATCCATTTCTCAGAGCTATGGTTTACTAACTCCAAAATATATGTAACCAGGATTGAACAAATCAGTAAATTATTATAAGGAGAAGCCAGGTTTCTTGCTATTACAACTAAGAGAGACAGCTAGAATGAATCCCGTGGTGCTAGATTGGAGTTGGAGGGACTTAGTTTTTGTTTTATAACATAAGGACACATACAGAAATAAACAGAAGTTTCTGTGCATGGATTATATACTACGTATTTCCTAGCTTTATGCACTGAAAAGGACTAGAATATGTAAAACATGGGGAAAAAGAAGGAAAATATCCAATAATTATTTGCCTTATTAGCTAAAGATGTTAGCCATTGTCAATTTTCTTGTTTTTGAGACAGGGTCTTGCTCTGTTGCCCAGGCTGGAGTGCAGTGGTGTGCTAGAGTGCAGTGGTGTGATCTCGGCTTACTGCTCCCTCCATTTCTCAGGATCAAGGAATCCTGCTGCCTCAGCCCCTTTGAGCAGCTGGGGCTACAAATATATGCCACCATGCCCAGCTAAATTTTTTGAATTTTAGTAGAGACAAGGTCTCACCCATGATCTAACAGATTGAATTGATTATCTTATTATTATTACTATTATTATTAGAGGCCAGATGCAGTGGCTCATGCCTATAATCCCAGCACTTTGAGAGGCTGAGGCGGGCAGATCACCTGAGGTTAGGCGTTCGAGATCAGCCTGACCAACATGGTGAAACCTCAAGTCTCAGCCTCAAGTGATCCACCCACCTCAGCCTCCCAAAGTGCTGGGATTACAGGCATGAGCCACTGGGCCTGGCGTGAATAGAATTTGGACAATGAATTTTAACTAAAAGTAACATGCCACAGGGTGGAGCTATGACCATGCTTTCATAATTTGCAGACGTTTCCTATGTGAAAACAGATGCACTTTCAATAGCAGGTGCAGCTGTACCCATGTCTTCCAAATCCTGATTCAGAAATCCACTATTTCGACCAGGCACAGTGGCTCATGCCTGTAATGCCAGCACTTTGGGAGGTCAAGGTGGGAGGATTGTTTGAGTCCAGGAGTTCAAGACCAGCCAGGGCAATGTGGCAAAACCCTGTCTCTATTTAAAGAAGAAAGTGCTGGGCACAGTGGCTCACGCCTGTAATCCCAGCACTTTGGGAGGCCGAGGCAGGTGAATCACGAGATCAAGAGTTCGAGACCAGCCTGGCCAACATGGTGAAACCCGGTTGGTATTAAAAATACAAAAAATTTAGCTGGACATGGTGCTGGGCACCTGTAATCCCAGCTAATTGGGAGGCTGAGGCAGAATCGCTTGAACCTGGGAGGCAGAGGTTGCAGTGAGCTGGAATCACGCCACTACACTCCAGCCTGGGCAACAGTGCAAGACTCTGTCTCAAAAAAAAAAAAAAAAGAAAGAAAAGTAATCCACTATTGTATGCCAATTTGGCACAAGGTGTCAGATACAAAGAAAAACAGATGGGATATTTCTGATGGGCATTTCAACCTTAAAAGTGAGAAACTAATTTCACTATTCCAGTAAAGACCTAGGGAAAACCTCCTTCCTAATCTGCTTGTTTCTCCAGTCATTTATTTTAGTAATTAAAACAATTTAGTTTTTTTACTTTTTATCTTGAGCTCTACTCTAGTATACCAAATTTAGTTTTAGAATATGTATTAAACAATTCGGCTGGGGATGGTGGCTCATACTCATAACCCCAGCATTTTGGGAGGCTAAAGCAGGAAGATCACTTGAGGCCAGGAGCTGGAGACTAGCCTGGGCAACATAGTGAGACGTTATCTCTATAAAATGTATACGTAGCCAGAGATGGGGTGCACACTTGTAGTAAGTGGCTGCTTGGGAGGCTGAGGCGGGAGGATCCCTTGAGTCTAGGTGGTCAAGGCTGTAGTGACCTATGATTATGCCACTGTACTCCAGCCTGGGCAACAGAACAAGACTCTATGTCTTTTTTGGTTTATTTTTTTTTTGAAACGGAGTTTCACTCTGTCACCCAGGCTGGAGTGCAGTGGCGCAATCTCTGTTCACTGCAACCTCCACCTCACAGGTTCCAGCGATTCTCCTGCCTCAGGCTCCCAAGTAGCTAGGACTACAGGCACCCGCCACCATGCTTGGCTAATTTTTGTATTTTTAGTTGAGACGGGGTTTCACCATATTGGCCAGGCTGGTCTCGAACTCCTGACCTTGTGATCTGCCCGCCTCAGCCTCCCAGTGCTGGGATTACAGATGTAAGCCACTGCACCCAGTCAGACTCTGTTTACAAAAAAAAAAAAAAAAAAGTTAAACCTAGAACTACCACGACTCAGTAATCCCACTCTTTTGTGTATATCCAAAAGAACCAAAAATGAGTTGAAAACAGATAGCTGCACACCAATGTTCATAGCACCATAAATCATAATAGCCAAAAGGTAGAAAAAACCTAACTGATCACCAATAAAATGTGGTATATGCACACTATGGAGTATTACTCAGCCATAAAAATTAATTTTGCTACATACTACAACATGGATGGACCTTAAAACATGCCAAGTGCATTAAGACGGACACACAAAAACAAGTATTTTATGACTTCACTTATATAAAGTACCCAGAAAAGGCAAATTCACAGACAGAAAGCAGAATTGTGGTTACTAGCGGTTGCAGTGAGGAAAGAATGGGAAGTTATTATTCAACAGGTACAGAGTTTATGTTGGTGAAGGCTGGACATGGTGGCTCATGCCTGTAATCCCAGCATGGTGTGTGGGAGGCTGAGGCAGAAGGATGGTTTGAGGCCAGGAGTTCGAGGCTGCAGTAAGCTATGACTGCGCCACTGCATTCCAGCCTGGGTGACAGAGTAAGACCCTGTCTCTAAAAATAAAACACAGTTTATGTTTATGATAATGAGAACATTTTGGGTATACATAGTGATGGCTGTTATACAACCTTATGACTGTATTTCAATGCCACTGAATTATACACTTACAAACAGTTAATAAGTATTATTTTATGTATATTTTACCACAGTAAAAAATTCCCAAATTATCCAAACACAATCAGTAATTAAATGCCTACCATATGTATGGCACTGGGCCAAAAGATAAACGTGTGTTTACAGTACCCACATGGCTTCGTTCTCCATTTCCCACAGATGTAGGCAAATGTGGAATTAACTAACATCATGCCTCCTATAAGGCCACATGTCACTTCCAATATTATCAAGAAAATGACCTGTTCTGAAGTCCTCATCCATTTTCAAGGCCCAACCAGACCCCAAAATACATCCTTTATGAAGATCAGCTTCAGAGGACTTGGAACACATTCAACACAGTACATATTTTATTTTCAAGCATACAAGAAACACTAAACTCTTCCAGTGCCAGTACACTCTCCATGAATTCTTCATATAGAATTGGGTATATTGGAAGCAAGTTGTTTCTGGTGAAATTTCTGATGATCAGGAATCAAGACTCAGCAGCCCTAAAGGAAGAGAGTTTTGTATCCAATATCCTCAAAACCAAGACATAGTATATTTTACTTTCAAAGTAAAGTATAAATATTTTACCATATCCTTCAATCCATAAAGCATCTCACTGTGAAATGATCCATGTTGGCTCTGCATAATTCTCATAAGTCACTTCAAGTGATAAGGGACTAACTACAAAACATGCATTATTTGAAGTACATGAGCATGAAACGTCGAAGTCTACAACTTATCTTAAAAGAAAGAGTAAGTTCCACCAGCTTTTTATTGTCTGAATAGCAGAACACACAAAACCAGGCAGAGAAGTCCCCAAGGAGATGATGATCATATTTTACTGTTTTTTGGCCCTTTGGTCCTTCATCTTTCAAGCACTTATTGTATTTTCCTTTAGCGATTTAAACATTTATTTTGATCACAAATGTAATTCAAGTGTGAATAAATAAATGTATTATCTTTTAGCACCCCTCCCGCCTTGTTCCTTTAAATAGAAAAAAGTGCTAAATGTCTCTTTATAGCCTATTGGCCATAGCTGTCCCACCTATGGTTTTAAAAACAGACTGTACAACTTGATCTTCTGAAATCCTTCTCGAACTACAACTCGTTCTGTTAAAGAAATCCTAGGAAAGAAGTCCTACTGATATTGTCGATAGTCTCCAAAAGGTGAGGAAGGTAACTGAGTTGAAGACAACTGGGAGGGGTCTTCTGCAAATTGAGGACCTGCAAGTGAGAAATAAAAAGGATTTTAAAATCACCTGAATATTATATAATTAAAAGGAATGAGTCTCTATAGAGAGTAAATCAATCAACAAAAAAATAATATGCTAAATTACAGCTATAACCCTAATTTCTTTATAGATCTAACTAATTCCCATAAGAGTACTGGAGAACCTTCAAATTTAGTATAACATATGACAGACTGGCTTGCTATGCTCCAGAATGAACAGTTCTCAAACACTATGCTAGCAAAGTCAGACAGATTAATTATAGCAAGAAGCAAACTTCGGCCGGGCGCGGTGGCTCAACCCTGTAATCCCAGCACTTTGGGAGGCCGAGGCGGGTGGATCACGAGGTCAGGAGATCGAGACCATCCTGGCTAACATGGTGAAACCCCGTCTCTACTAAAAATACAAAAAACTAGCCGGGCGTGGTGGCGGGCGCCTGTAGTCCCAGCTACTCGGAGGCTGAGGCAGGAGAATGGCGTAAACCCAGGAGGCGGAGCTTGCAGTGAGCCGAGATCGCGCCACTGCACTCCAGCCTGGGTGACAGAGCAAGACTCCGTCTCAAAAAAAAAATAAAAAAAAATAAAAAATAAGAAGCAAACTTCAAGTTTTTAAAGCAATTGCTGTAACAAGCTGCCATATATCAAGATTAGAAGAGTTTCTCCCACTTCTTGTCATATTTTTCAGTAGCTATTTAAAATTATTTTCACAAAGTATAAGTATCTTAGTCATGTTTTAAGAGAACTTGGTAATCCAATTTATGTAACCAATTAAGTAGGGAATGAGTTCTGAAATGGGAAGACACCACATAGCTTGCTGTTGAACAAAGTCTTGCAGTTTTCATTTTCAAGGGATAGGAGAGCCTGTGAACTAAGAAAAACAAAGTGCTTTTAATAAAAAAAGACTTTTAGGGGATGAATCAATCTTTTCTCCTTTAAGAAAAACTGAAATAGACTAAAAAATATCTGGAAGAGAGAAAGAGGGCAGTGGTAGAATTCTCTGAAGCTTTCAAAGTGTTTCACTCATATATTTTTACTTCATTATAAATGCAATTATCTGTTAATTACAGAAAACTTAAGAAGAAACTGGGTAAAAAAGATAAGCTGGAGCCGGGCACGGTGGCTCTCACCTGTAATCTCAGCACTTTGGGAGGCTGAGGTGGGCGGATCACTTGAGGTCAGGAGTTCGAGACCAGCCTGAGCAACATGGAGAAACCCCATCTCTACCGAAAATATGAAAATTAGCGGGGCATGGTGGTGGGTGCCTGTGATCCCAACTACTCAGGAGCTGAGGCAGGAGAATCACTTGAACCCGGGAAGCGGGGGTTGCAGTGAGCCAAGACTACGCCACTGCACACCAGCCTGGGCGAGAGAGCAAGACTCTTCTAAAAACAAAAAAACCAAAACCAAAAACAAAAACAAAAGATAAGCCAAAGAAAATCACTGTTGCCATTTAAATACAGTTCTATCTACTCTTTTCCCACTGTTTTAAAAACTTTTCGCTGGGCGTGATGGTTCACATTCCTGGCACTTTGGGAGGCCAAGGCGGGCGGATCACGAGGTCAGGAGTTCGAGATCAGCCTGGCCAATATGGTGAAACCGTGTCTCTACAAAAAATACAAAAAAAAATTAGCCAGGCATGATGGCGCGCACCTGTAGTCCCAGTTACTCAGGAGGCTGAGGCAGAAGAATCACTTGCACCCCCGGGGCGGAGGTTGCAGTAAGCTGAGATTGCGCCACTGCAATCCAGCCTGGGTGACACAGCGAGACTCTGTCTCAAAAAAAAAAACAAAAAACAAAAAACAAACATTTTCATGTAAGTTCACTGGAAAAATATAATTAACTCTTCAAAGATTCCCCTCTACACAGCTTTTCAGAAACACATCTCCTGTCTAAAAATAAATTCACCTCTTTTAGGCTGCTTCTATATAAATGCTGAGTTTTAATTACTCAAAAGGAGATTCCAGCTGGGCACGGTGGCTCACCCCTCTAATCCCAGAACTTTGGGAGACTGAGGCGGGAGGATCACTTGAGCCCAGGGGTTCAGGATCAGGGGCAGAGACCTCATCTCTACAAAAAAATATAAAAATTAGCTGGGTGTGGCGGTGCACACCTATAGTCCCAGCTGCTCAAGAGGCTGAGGTGGGAGGATCGCCTGAGCCCAGGAGGTTAAGGCTGCAGTGAGCCAAGATTGCATCACTGCACTCCACCCTGGGTCACAGAGACTCTGTTTCAAAAAAAATTAAAATAAATAAATAAAATAAAAAGGAGATTCCCTCTCAGGAAAAAAGCCTAAAACAAAGTACTCAAGGCTAATTTCTATGAGACAATGTAACTATTTAAGTTTTTGCTATATACATTTCTGAATTTCTGCAAATATGGAACTCTTTTGATGTTTTATGTGAAGTCTTTCACACTGAGGCGGTCAAAACAAAATTGGAAAGTGACCATCCCAACAAAGTGTTAACTCAGAAGTAAGGAATGAAAAACAAACAGAAGGTGAGAGGGTCTGCAGGGTCATCCAGATTACCTCATTGGCATTTAACAAGCAGTGCACTTGAAAATTGTGCCAAAAAGATACTGAATCTCTTGCTAGGTGCCTCAGGGAAATCAAAGCAAATTGGGATGTATGATCTATTCCTAACTTCATGCTGAATGTTTTCCAAGCTCCAAAAATAATTTTCAACATGTCTCACTATTCTGCATGTTTCTTTCCCAAATGCCAGGTCAAATTTTCACTACTATTATTCTCTCTCTCTCTATATATATATACACACACACACATGTATATATACGTGTGTATATATACATACATACATGTATATATACACATACATATATATATATATATATATATATTTTTTTTTTTTTTTTTTGAGACGGAGTCTCGCTCTGCCGCCCAGGCTGGAGTGCAGTGGCCGGATCTCAGCTCACTGTAAGCTCCGCCTCCCGGGTTCATGCCATTCTCCTGCCTCAGCCTCCCGAGTAGCTGGGACTACAGGCGCCCGCCACCTCGCCCGGCTAGTTTTTTGTATTTTTTAGTAGAGACGGGGTTTCACCATGTCAGCCAGGATGGTCTCGATCTCCTGACCTCATGATCCGCCCGTCTCGGCCTCCCAAAGTGCTGGGATTACAGGCTTGAGCCACCGCGCCCGGCCTATATATTTTTTTTTTTGAGACGAAGTCTTGCTCTGTTACCCAGGCTAGAGTACAATGGCGTGATCTTAGCTCACTGCAACCTCCGCCTCCCAGGTTCAAGTGATTCTTGTGCCTCAGCCTCCCAAGGAGCTGGGATTACAGGCGTGTGCCACCACGCCCGGCTAATTTTTGTATTTTTAGTAGAGATGCGGTTTCACCATGTTGGTCAGGCTGCTCTCAAACTCCTGACCTCAAGTGATCTGCCTGCCTCAGCCTCCCAAAATGCTAGGATTACAGGTGTGAGCCACTGTGCCTGGCCACCTCACAATATCTTTCTGCATCCTTCCACTGTCAAGGGATATTTTCATTTAGACACTGAAAATTTTTTAAAGAGATGGGGTCTTGCTGTGTTGCCCAGGCTGGCCTTGAACTCCTGGGTTCAAGTGAGTAGCCTCCTGAGTAGCTGAACTACACGAATGGACCATCTACAGGAATGGACCATCTTGACAGACGTTTTTTGTTTTGTTTCATTTTGAGACAGAGTCTTGCGCCGTCGACCAGGCTAGAGTGCAGTGGTGTGATCTCGGCTCACTGAAACCTCCATCTCCCAGGTTCAACTGATTCTTGTGCCTCCTGTGTAGCTAGGACTACAGGTGTGAGCCATTATGCCTGGCTAATCAGCTGAGAGCACATTCTATAACCATGTAATGATCATTCAGCCCACAATTTAATTATTACCCTATGCATCAGATAGGAAGAAAAACAGACAACGAATTAAACGAATATAAAATTAGCTAGGCTGATTTTCTAAGATTCTAAATTTTCTCCTGTGAACCTTAAAGTGACCTTCCCAAATATAAGTCACTTTTCACTACTCTCTTCTTCAAAACAAGCAACACTATCTAAAATAAGCCAATTTATCTGTTAATGTGTTAGTCTGTCTCCCCCTACCAGAATGTAAGTCCTTGAGGGCAGGGACTGTCCTGTTCACTACGTAAAACAGTGTCTGGCATGTAGCTATACAATACTAAATTGTCAATTGACCTTCATCATTGCTACACATCTGCAGATCCATTCTTCAAGTCCTTTTAAAATGATCAGACATTTATTGCGATACATGAGCACTGATAAACCCTAAGTACTATAAAGAAAGATCAACAGCAAATTTATACAAAAAATTTTTGTTATTGTGGCTAAATGTAACATGTTCATTTTTTACCTATTATCACAGTCCTCATGAACCACAGCATATCAATACATACCACACATTTTAGCAGGCAAAGTATGTTCTTTCTTAACATCAGAAAACCATTCCAAAACGTCTGAGCTATAGTTTTAAGCAAAAAGAAGACTCACCATTGGGAAACTGTGCAGAGGCAAATCTTGTCAACAAGATACCAGCTCCTTCAATTAAAGCTAGGAGAATGCCACCCATTGCAGCTGATCCAACCATGGCCACTGGTCCATCTGAAGACATTAATAACAAAGAGATTATTTTTTACAGAAATCTAGTTTACTGTAAGAGATAGTAAAGAAGAGAACTGTCCATATGGCTACAGGCTCCTCCAATTCCCAAACTCTTACTGTCTAAGACCCAAAATCAGTAAACTACGGCCGCCCACAGGCCACCCGCTGCCTGTTTTTGTAAATAAAGTTTTACTGAAAGGCCGGGTGTGGTGGCTCATGCCTGTAATCCCAGCACTTTGGGAGGCCAAGGCGGGCAGATCACGAGGTCAGGAGTTTGAGACCAGCCTGGCCAACATGATGAAACCCCGTCTCTGCTAAAAATACAAAAATTAGCCGGAAGTGGTGGTGGGCACCTGTAGTCCCAGCTTCTCAGGAGGCTGAGGCAGGAGAATTGCCTGAACCCGGGAGGCGGACGTTGCAGTGAGCCGAGGTTGTGCCACTGAACTCCAGCCTGGGTGAAAGTAGGACTCCGTCTCAAGAAAAAAAATAAAGTTTTACTGAAACACAGCCATACTGTTTCGTTTATGTATTATCCATGGCTGCTTTCATGCTATGACAGCAGAGTTAGGTAGCTATGACAAAGACCACATAGCCCACAAAGCCTAAAATATTCACTATCTGGCCTTTTACAGAAATAGTTTGCAAACCCCTTGGTCTAAACCACTAAGCTCAAAGGAATTCTGGTTTGCTCTCTGTCCTGAGGATCCAGAAGATGGTTCTAACTTCCTTATTCATAACAATTCTATATGGCAGGTATAATTATTAACTAACTCCAGATTACTGGTGAAGAAATTATAGCATAAAGTTTGGTAAACTGACCAGTCATACAGCTAATTAATGGCAGAACTGGGACCTGAAGTGCTCTCAACCACTGTAATATATGGGTTAGAATTCCATGCTCTCTCATTCTCAAATATTCCAAATAAAGAGATCCCCTTACTTTTTTTTTTCAAATCACCATATACTGTATATTTATGCTATGCCAAATTAAGCAATGCTCGTTTTTTATAATTATTATTATTTTTGAAGCAGGGTCTCGCTCTGTTGCCCAGGATAGAGTGTGGTGGCTCAAGGGATCCTCCTGCCTCAGCCTCATGAGTAGCTGGGACTATAGGCATGCACCAACACACCCAGCTAATTACATTTTTTTTTTTGTAGAGACCAGGTCTTCCTATATTGCCCAGGCTGATCTCAAGCTCCTGGGCTCATGCAATCTACCTGCCTCAGCCTCCCAAAGCGATGGAATTACAGTTATGAGCCAATGTGCCTGGTCAATAATCAGTTTTTTATATTACAGATGTCATTCAATTAAGGCAGATGAGGTTTTCCAAAAAGTGTGACTTCTATAATGACTACTTACTTCTTGCTGCCAGTATGGCTCCCGTTAAGGCACCACTTGTGATGGAGTTCCAGGGATCTTCCTTTCCTCTGACTTGAACCATGCTACAGTCAATCATGGAAAACAGGCCTCCCCAAACTGCAAAGCTACCTATTGTATTGTAAAAAGAAACAAGCAAATACTAATTTAAATTTCATCTTCCATTTAAAATATGATAGTCAAAAACAACACTCACTATATTCTCAAAACTCTTATAGTCCAATACATGCAAACACAAGTTTGAATAAACACTGAACAAGAGTCAGAATACTTATCTTTTGAATAAAGCTGGATTGTATTGTATCAGCTGGAAAATTACCAATGGCCCAAAGCCTAAAAGAAATAAGCCAGCCAGGCACCATGGCTCACATCTGTAATTCCAGCACTTTGGGAGGCTGAAGTGGGTGGATCACCTTAGGCCAGGAGTTCAAGACCAGCCTGGCTAACATGGCAAAACCCCATCTCTACTAAAAATATAAAAATTAGCCAGATGTGGTGGCGGGCACCTGTAATCCCAGCTACTGGGGAGGCTGAGGCAGGAGAATCGCTTGAACCCGGGAGGCAGAGGTTGCAGTGAGCCGAAATCATGCCACTGCACTCCAGCTTGGGCAACAAGAGTGACACTCCATCTCAAACAAACAAAAAAGAAATAAGCCAAGTTCTATGCCCTGGGAGACAGCTATGATGTCTAGGTATATTAGAAAATATACCTAAAAGAGTCAGGTTGCGTATGTGTAAAAACAAGCAAATCACCTTTCCAGAACAACCTATCTCTCTGGTTTAAGTAGCAATAAACAAAATCAAACTACTCTGCTTCCTCTTTCCTTCTCCTTTTCTTTCATAGCTTCACTTACCTCTATTTTTGGCCTTTCTTCATTATATGTCATCGAGCATCTACTCTATGAAAATTATCGATGGGAAAACAAAAGAAATCCAGCTATTCTGGAATGTATTACAGGTTTAAGCCAATACATGCTGAAGGGGCAAATGAATGATATAAATAGCTAGAATTATGGAACATCAAAGGGATGGAAATTGCCTTTCTATCCTTTATTCCTCAGAAATGAATTTAAAACAACCTTAAATCAGCAGATTACTTTGCACTTAAACTCTATCTAAATACAAAAACAATATCGCAAAATAAACAAAGACCCACACACACACATACACATACAAGTACAAACAAAATCTAAAAAGACAACACTAAGGTTTTAATTGTCAGCATTTCTGGATGACGTGACACGATTTCATTCCTTTGTGTTTTTCTACATTTTCCAAGTCTTCTAAAATGAATACGTAAGACTTGCATCATATAAAGTTATTATATTTAATAGGATTAAAGAAAAAAGTGGCTGGTCCTTTCTTTGTTGTCTCCATTTTCACTGCTCCACTTGATTAGCCAAAAAAAGAAAAGAAAGAAAGAAGAAAAGCTGCACAAAGCAGTCACTTTAATCTTTACCCTTTGAAATCTTAGGGTAGGAGGTAACTTGTGTTAACAAGAGCAATAAATGGAGTTCCACCAAATATCTGAACCAGAGCATCTCCAGGATCTTTTTCCAATTCTCACATTATCAATTAAATCTAGTGGATAGTACCAGTGGAGTATAGCATAAGCGTCCTCATTTTTAGTCCAATATTAGATATCACATCCTATGTAAAAATAAACCAGTTATTTCTTCTCAGTAGTTCTATGCCCTGGGAGACAGCTATGATGTCTAGGTATATTAGAATTACCTCACTAAAATTTTCTGACAAGACCCTCCCATTTCCTCACGAGAGCCTAAAATCTCAGGAGAGCCTTCCCCTGAAAATCATTGCCAGAATAAGTTTTGGCTACTGATGAGAATGGAGAGTTTGAGTCTAAGCAGGATGAGGAGAAGATCCAGAAAGGGTAGTCTGGTGTGAGGATCCAGAGCCAGGATGAGGCGAATGTGTACACACCTGGACAGCCTAGAACAAGGTTTTAGAGCCTAAGCAAGAGAGAGATTCTCAAGGAAGGCAGCCTGGCATGGAGTGTGAGAGTATACCCTGACAAAGGGCAGCCTGTTGTGGGGTACCATAGCCCAAGCAGGTTAAGAAGGCAGGTATACATATGAAAAGGAAGAAAATAATGAATCCTGTGGGGCTGAATTAGAAATACAAGATATCAAAGTAAACTTGTGATTTTCAATATGTAGAGATATACAGAAATATAGATTGTATACCATTCTTAATTTTTCCTTTCTTTAAAAAATTTTTTTTGTAGAGAGGCATTCTCTCTAAGTTGTCAAGGGTGTTGAACTCCTGGGCTCAAGCCATCCTCCTGCCTTGGCCTCCCAAAGTGCTGGGATTATAGGTGTGAACCACCACTCCTGGCCCTAAATACCATTCGCAACTAAAAGGAACCAGGGCTCTTTGGAGAAATGGCTACGACAGGAAAAGCTGCCCTGCCCACAGCTAGGGCATGAAAAGTACAAGATGAGCCTAAATGTCTTATTCCAAAAATGAAAGAAAGTGCTCAAAGAATAACAGGGACATGTCGAAATCCTATCTTACTTTCTCTATGAAAATATAAGACCTAGGCCAGGCAGGATGGCTCATGTCTGTAATCCTAGCACTTTGGGAGGCCCAGGCGGGTGGACTGCCCGAGCTCAGGAGTTTGAGACCAGCCTGGGCAACACAGTGAAACCCCATCTCTACTAAAATACAAGAAACTTAGCCAGGAGTGGCAGCGTGCGCCTCTAATCTCAGTTGCTTGGGAGGCTGAGGATGGAGAATTGCTTGAACCAGAGAGGCGGAAGTTGACGTGAGCCGAGATCGCGTCACTGCACCCTAGCCTGGGCAACAAGAGTGAAACTCCGTTTCAAAAAAAGAAAAAAAAAAGAAAGGAAATATAAGACCTAAGGCCAGGAGTGGTGGCTCATGCCTGTAATCTCAGCACTTTGGGAGGCTGAGATAGGCGGATCACCTGAGATAGGGAGTTTGCGACCTGCCTAACCAATATGGTGAAACCTCGTTTCTACTAAAAATACAAAAATTATCCAGGCTGTGGTGGCGCGTGCCTATAATTCCAGCTACTCTGGAAGTTCAGGCGGGAGAATCACTTGAACCTGGGAGGCAGAGGTTGCAGTGAGCCAAGATTGTGCCACTGCACTCCAGCCTGGGTGACCCCATCTAAAAAAAAAAAAAAAAAAGAAAATATAATACCTTTCAGAACACAACTATGATTTTCCCATACTGCCTGTCCCTGCACCTTGATCTGAATGCCTTAGTAAATGCTCACCAAATTAATAAAAAAACCATTGTAGCATTTTTAGAATTTAAAATACCATAAAAACTTCTCAATAGCTTCCTAAAAAAGGCTAACCTCAAGGATTTGAAATGGATAATTCCAATTCACTCACACCACCACTCACCCTTCCTCTATTTCACCTGCTTTGTAAGAAAACACAAACTTTTCCAGTTTTCCCTATTACCAACATCAACATTAGCATGGAGCATTTGTCACAACTAATAACCCACAGGTGCCTGCCACCACAACCGGCTAATTTTTGTATTTTTAGTAGAGATGAGGTTTCACCATGTTGGCCAGGATGGTCTCGAACTCCCAACCTTAGGTAATCCACTGCCTCAGCCTCCCAAAGTACTGGGATTACAGGTGTGAGCCACTGTGCCTGGTTGACTCATTACTATTAACTCAAGTCCATACTTAATTCAGATTTCCTTAGTTTGTTAACGTCCTTTTTCTGTTCCACAGCACCACATTACATTTAGTTTTATTTATTTATTTTTTGAAAGAGAGTCTCACTGTCACCCCAGCTGGAGTACAGTGGCGGGATCTGGGCTCACTGCAAGCTCCGCCTCCCAGGTTCACGCCATTCTCCTGCCGCAGCTTCCCGACTACAGGTGCCCGCGACCACGCCTGGATAATTTTTTTGTATTTTTAGTAGAGACAGGGTTTCACCACGTTAGCCAGGATGGTCTCAGATCTTCTGACCTTGTGATTCGCCCGCCTCGGCCTCCCAAAGTGCTGGGATTACAGGCGTGAGCCACCGCGCCCAGCAACAATTTAGTTGTTATGTCTTCACAGGTTTCTTTTGGCAGTGACAATTATCTGATGGTATTTTAACTTACTGAAAATGTATAAGGTGATAGAAGCAGCCTCTCAAAAAACAAGCAAAAACCTATATGGCTTCTGCATATACTAGAGATTCAGGGTTTGGTGTGAACTTTAATACCACTTATCATTCTTGAACAACACAATAACCACCAACACCAAAACAGAAATTAGTTACTAATTACTTTCCAGGGTAGATAATTATTACAGAGGAAAAAAAGGAAAAAGATACAACATTACCTCAACCCTCAGGGCCTAAATTTCCTCATCTGGAAAATGGGAGATAATAATAGTACTAACTTCTTCATTACTGTGAGAGTTAAGAAAAGCAAAGAGAAGATTATTTTGATACCCAAAACTTCTAAGGAACGCCTGAAGTATTAAGTCTTTTTCATGTCTTATATACGGTCTCTCCAATCTAACTATACCCTTGTGTTGTCTGTTTGTTTTTGTTGCTGTTTGAGACAGGGTCTCACTCTGTCACCCAGGCTACAGTGCAGTGGCGCAATCTCACTGCAGCCTCAACCTCCCAGGTTCAACTGATCTGTCCCTGTCAGCCTCCCTAGTAGCTGGGACCACAGGCACATGCTGCAACGCCTGGCTAATTTTTGCATTTTTCTGGGGAAATGGGCAGCCATGCTGCCCAGGCTGGTCTCCAACTCTCGAGCTCAAGCTATCAGATCAACTCAGCCTCCCAAAGTGCTGGGATTACTGGCATGAGCCATTGCACCCAGCCCTGACTATACCTTTGTAAGTGAATATAATCTATGAACATTTTTTGTCACCTCCCTTTTCCCAGCTTCTGAATAACCAAGTTTACAAAGTACAATGAATAGAATCTTTTCAAATTTTGCAATGACCTCTGCACAATGTCCCAAAACTAACCTTGGAGAACAGCCCAGTCAGCTTGATTGGTTTTCTCCTGCATGAAACCCCAATCCTTCAGATCAAATTCTCTTCAGCTTTATGTTACCTCAGAAGCTATCATTCCTCACTCACAAACCTGAGGTTGTTTTTTTTTTTTTTTTTTTTTTGAGACGGAGTCTCGCTCTGTCGCCCAGGCTGGAGTACAGTGGCCAGATCTCGGCTCACTGCAAGCTCCGCCTCCTGGGTTTACGCCATTCTCCTGCCTCAGCCTCCGGAGTAGCTGGGACTACAGGCGCCCGCCACCTCGCCCGGCTAATTTTTCGTATTTTTTAGTAGAGACAGGGTTTCACCATGTTAGCCAGGATGGAGATTTTTTTTTGAGACAGAGTTTCGCTCTTGTTGCCCAGGCTGGAGTGCAATGGCGTGATCTTGGCTCACTGCATCCTCTGCCTCCCGGGTTCAAGTGATTCTCCTGCCTCAGTCTCCTGAGTAGCTGGGATTACAGGTATGCGCCACCATGCCCAGCTAATTTTGTATTTTTAGTAGAGATGGGGTTTCTCCATGTTGGTCAGGCTGGTCTCGAACTCCCGACCTCAGGAGATCCGCCTACCTTGGCCTCCCAAAGTGCTGGGATTACGATCCATGCCCAGCCTCAAACCTGAGCTTTAAACACACTTTCTTCTGGAGAAGGGGGAAAAAAAATCACAGAGTATCTGAAGGACGGAGACAAGATTTTCAAATGGCTATCATAATTCAGGTTAATTTTTCAAACAAACTAAAAATCAAGAAGAAACTATAGGGATATATGTTTGTGACAAACTGTTAGACCAAACTAAAATCATTAATTGTTATAATCTAAAAATAAAAATAGCTCCATCTTCAAATAAACAGAAAAAAACAGTTCACTTAAAATGAAAATTCTGCTCACCTCCTAACTGTGGAGCCCTGGTTTTAATAGCTGTCAAACTCCCTCGTAGTCTGTGGTTTACTCCCTATAACAAAAAAAAAGAAGCAACAAAAAATATATTAGAAGTACATTTCTAAGCCACTGATGGGACCACCAGTAATATCAAACCCACACTTCAAGTGATGATAAAATAAGACCATTCACCCACTTACCACTGGAGAATTGCGAAAACCTTTGATTGCTTGAAAGATACCACCACCAATGGTACCCATCGTAAAGGCCCCACCACAGTCATCCACAATTCGCCATGGGCTAAGAACAGAGGGGGAAAAAAAAGACCACATTTCTCATTCACAAACCATAAAATCTTTGCTAATACAGTAAGGATTATAATGGAACAGATTATATTGCAGGACCCACTGCAACCAATAAATATTTGGCCTATAAAATGACTTGAGGAAGTGCTATAACCAAACAGGGCAGTCAAAAAATCAAAGCAGTTTTGACTACAAAGCTAACCAGGTAACTGATTATATTGTTTCAGGACATACGTACTGAATGTTAAGGGGTTACCTAATGATTTACTAAATGAAAACCCAGTATTTTTCTAAGAATTTTTTTTTTTTTTGAGATGGAGTCTCACTCTATCACCCAGGCTGGAGTGCAATAGCACGATCTTGGCTCACTGAAACCTGTCTCCCGGGTTCAAGCGATTCTCCTGCCTCAGCCTCCCGAGTAGCTGGGACTACAGGCATGCGCCACCACGCCCGGCAAATAATTGTATTTTTAGTACAGACGGGGTTTCACCATATAGGCCAGGCTGGTCTCAAACTGCTGACCTCGTGATCCGCCTCGGCCTTCCAAAGTGCTGCGATTACAGGTGTAATCCACCACGCCTGGCCTTATTTTTCTAAGATCTCTAACTCAACATAGTTAAATATTTTAATCCTCTGCTAACCTGTGTCATTATACTACATCAAACAGCTATTTACAGTGTGCTGAGTCCTACATATCTGAGCACAATCCAGAATGGAGGATAACTGCTTTGAAGAAGATAAATTTGAAGAGCCAGGAGACCCTAAAACTTACATTTTGTATGCCATTTAGGAGAGAAGGGAACACGAAACAGGCAACAAGGCTAGGAAAGCAGAGTAATAATTCAAGGCTAGGATAACAGAGTAATAATTCAAGGTCCTGGGCACTTTCACAAATTGAGGACATCTTGGTTGCTGCTCTCACACAATAAAACAAATGATTAATCGAAATATCAAGATTTGATTTTTTACTTATGACCCCAGAAACTTTAAACTCTTGCAACCTGAGACTTCTGACAGCAATTACATCGTTTTATAATTATCTATGTGTCTGGTTTATTCACACTCAATAAACGCTGGATGAAAGAATGAATTTCTGTCCATGGCTTTTCGGAGAACACATGCTATTACCTCTTCCTATTTCCCAGGTAATTTTTGTCCCCCTCTACCCACAAGAAAGGATTCCAAGGAGAAAAACATGGCCCCACTGTCTAAAGCAGCTTATCCAGACCCCTTGGCTAAAATCTATGTTCCATTCATTTAAAATGCTTTGCTCTGCGGACAACTATCATGATACAAGTAAAATCTCAAGAATGACACTCCCTCAAATGCTTATTCTTCAGTTCCTCAACGCAGGAACTGAGCAAGGCGAAACGGAGGGACGCGCCCAAGGTCACCTCGGCGAACAGAGGGGATTATAACTGGCCCCGCATAAGGTCGATTATGCCCTGCGTTGGGAGGAGGTTCCGAGGTTCTATCAAACTCAAGTCTGGACCTCTCTACCATCCACCCCAGGATCACACAGGTGCTGGGTTGGGAGAGCGAGGCTCACGAGGCCGGGAAAGTAGTGGGTACAGGGCTAAGAAGCCGACTGGCCGTGAAAGACTGCACTGCCCACAGTTACCAGGCCCAAGTCGACAAGGCTGCGGTTGAGTCTGGCTTGCACCTTGGGAGCATGGACAGGGGAGAAGGAGGGCAGTGGGCAGGCGGGCAAGAGAAATGCAGACAGCGGTGAGGCTCACCAAGGCTCTCGCGCGTACTCCTCCATGTTGACTCCAACGCCGCGAGTGATGCCGGGCAAGCTGGGCGGAGCCTGACCCCAGAGGCGGAAGTGACCCCGAGAGGAGGGCGTTAGAGGATTGGTTCACCGTTTTCCGCTGCAGCCAATGGGAGCCAGGACTCCTGTGGACTGCGTGTGGTTGGGGCATTGGCCGCGACGCGGCAAGACTGGCCCAGTCCATGTCCTCTAAGGCCGCGGGTCCCGGCTGTGTGGGCTGGGAGCTACCAATGACGGAGTTACACTACCCGGTCACCAGAGGTTCCGTGGCCTGACATCAACGCGATACTTCCTAAATACGCTTCTTTCCTTCCCTTCCCTTCCGGCTTCCCTTCCGCCTTCCCTTCCCTTCCCTTTCCTTTTCTTCTCTCCTTCGCGCCTTGCCTGCCTCCCTGCCTCCCTCCCTCCCTTCCTTCCTTCTTTCCTTCCTTCCTTTTTCTTTTTCCTTTTCTTTTTCTTTTTCTTTCTTTTTCTTTTTCTTTTTCTTTTTTTTTTTTTTTTTTTTGAGACAGAGTCTTGCTCTATCGCCCAGGCTGGAGTGCAGCGGCGCGATATCCGCTCACTGCAACCTCCGCCTCCCGGGTTCAAGCGATTCTCCTGCCTCAACCTCCTGAGTAGCTGGGATTACAGGCGCGCGCCCCCAGGTCCCGCTAAATTTTGTATATTTTTAGTAGAAACGGGGTTTCGCCATGTTGATCAGGCTGGATCGAACTGCTGACCTCGTGATCCGCCCACCTCGGCCTCCCAAAGTGCTAGGATTACACCACCGCATCCGCCCTCTTTCACCTCTTTTCTTTTCTTTCTCTCTCTTCTTTTTCTTTCTTTCTTTTTTGGTACTTTTGCTGTCAAATGTGGATTAGTGCTATCTTATTCGTCACGTATTGTGAAGCTGTTACTAAATACACGTAGCTCCTTTAGGGCAAACAATGTCTCAGTGATTTATAATAACCACAGTGCCTGGAATGTAGTAGATGCTCAATAAATGTTTGTGAAATGAAACAAGCTGTTTGGGCCATCTGAAGAAAGCCATGACCAATTTGGAGCCCTCGATTTCAGGGACATTGACCTCTCACAGGCCTTTCCACTAATGATCACCGGAAGGTGTGAAGATGTTTGGCTCGGAGAAGAGGGGACTTATGGGGACCAGGCCAGGCATAGTGGCACGCACTTGTAGCCCTAGCTATTCAGGAAACCGAGGCGGGAAGATTGTTTGAGCCTAGGAGGTCTAGCCCGTAGGGAGCTGTGATCATGCCACTGCACTGTAGTGACAGAGTGAGACACTATCGAAAAAAAAGCTTTTAGTTTACTGTCAACAAAATCCCAATCATGTGATGGCTGTTAAAGTGCTCCTCTCCATTCTGTACGTTTGTAATTGATTTTAAAATATGTGTATATTTGTTTTACAGAAAAGTCAATGTCATAAATAATGGAAGAGGCTGGGCGCAGTGGCACATGCCTGTAATCCCAGCACTTTGGGAGGCCCAGGCGGGCAGATCACGAGGTCAGGAGGTTGAGACCAGCCTGACTACCATGTTGAAACAAAGTTTCTACTAAAAATACAAAATTTAGCCCTGCGTGGTGCCTGTAATCCCAGCTACTCAGGAGGCGGAGGCAGGAGAATTGCTTGAACCTGGGAGGTGGAGGTTGCAGTGAGCCGAGATTGTGCCTGAACGACAGAGTGAGACTCCATCTCAAATAAATAAATAAATGAATAAATAAAGGAAGACTGCAAAGAGGAGTGAGGGTCCCTCCAAAAGCTTGGAAATAAAGTAAGCAGATGAATCGAACCTTCCATGGAACTAAAGATTATCAATAAATGTGTCTTGCATGTGAGAATGGTTCATACTAGTCACCTGATTTGGGTGTGTAAGTTGGAGAAGACGTGCTCGGAATGTGACTGTAACTAAGAATGGTTAACTCGGCCGGGCACGGTGGCTCAAGCCTGTAATCCCAGCACTTTGGGAGGCCGAGACGGGTGGATCACGAGGTCAGGAGATCGAGACCATCCTGGCCGACACGGTGAAACCCCGTCTCTACTAAAAAAATACAGAAAACTAGCCGGGCGAGGTGGCGGGCGCCTGTAGTCCCAGCTACTCGGGAGGCTGAGGCAGGAGAATGGCGTGAACCCGGGAGGCGGAGCTTGCAGTGAGCTGAGATCCGGCCACTGCACTCCAGCCTGGGCGGCAGAGCGAGACTCCGTCTCAAAAAA
>NC_037668.1:163800514-163932591 GCF_003255815.1 Theropithecus gelada
GGGAAACCCCCCAAAAAAAAAAAAAAAAAAAAAAAAAAAAAAAAAAAAAGAATGGTTAACTCTTTAATTGTACAGGCTGAAGAGAGAATATGAGAGAGGGGACATGGAGGAATTCAGAGGGCAAGAATCTGATGTATAGTCAGCACTGAAGACCTGGTGGGTATAAATATTTTAGTAACTAGAGGTTTGCACTCTCATGGGGCAAGGATATTTTTTCTGGTCTCAGCAGGACACAGATAAAATATCCCTTAGCTCTAGCTACCTCCCTTTGTTCTTATTCCGTATTTATTATGCAATCTTCTTTTTATTTGGCTTCTGAATAGATTTCGATATAGGAGAGAATTCCCTGGCCTGTGTTTATAACTATTCTTCTCCACTTGGTAGTTAATACTGGCTTATGTATCTGCCTTTTATGAGGTCAGTTATTTTGACTAAATCACCAGGAATAGTCAGGGTTCTCCAGAGAAACAGAACCAAGAGGATATATATACACACACATATATATATCCTATTGTGTGCAAATATATATATCTACTTCTGGTTCTGTTTCTTTGTCTCTCTCTCTCTATATATATGTATGTGTGTATATATATGCCAATATATATAATTATTTATTTATTTATTTATTTTTGAGTTGGAGTCTCACTCTGTTGCCCAGGCTGGAGTGCAATGACGCGATTTTGGCTCACTGCAACCTCCGCCTCCCAGGTTCAAGTGATTCTTCTGCTTCAGCCTTCTGAGTAGCTGGGACTACAGGTGTGCACCACCACGCCTGGCTAATTTTTGTATTTTTAGTAGAGACGGTTTCACCATATTGGCCAGGCTGGTCTTGAACTCCTGACCTCATGATCCGCCTGCCTCGGCCTCCCAAAGTGCTGGGATTACAGGCGTGAGCCACTGCGCCCAGCCTTATTTATTTATTATGAATAGTTAGTTCACATGATTATGGAGGTTGAGAAGTCGAATAATCTGTGTCTGCAAGCTGGAGATGGAGGAAAGTCAGTGATGCAGTTCGGTCCAAGTCCAAAGGCCTGAGAACCCAGGGGAGCTGATGATGATCTCAGTTTGAGGGCAGGAGAAGGTGAAATGAGATATCCCAGCTCAATAGTGAGGTAGGAAAAGAGGGGCAAATTCTTTCCTCTGCCTTTTCAATGCCCAACCACACTGAGGAGGTCAATCTACATTGCTGAGTCTACCAATTCAAATGCTATTCTCGTCTGGAAACATCCTCATGGACACACCCAGAACAACATTTAATCTGGGCACCTATGGCCCACTCAAGTTAACACATCAAATTAACCATCACAGTGATAATGAGTTTCCGAGTTTGCAAAGCTGAAGTCCAGTTTCCAGATTGTAGTTCTCCAGCTCATTTAATTCCAACAGTCCCTATCCTAAAGGCGTTTACTGCTCTGGGAAGCCCTGCTCCAGTGGCCAAAGAAACTTTGAGCAAAGAGACTTCTCACTCTGCTGTCTTCTAATTGCAACAGATAACAACATTTTTGGCTAGGCAAGGCCCAGGAGGAAGATGTCACATCTCAAAAATAATCACTTCCATTTGGTTCCAGGGTGCTAAGTGAAGAAACCTTTTGAAAAGGGTTCAAAAGAAACCTTTTGAAAGGATTAGAAGGATTGCTACTCTAATCTCCCCCTAGTGAGTCTTAAATAATTCTGAGGGACTGTGGTGGCCCTCACTGATGGAATGGTCAATGATACAAAGGCGTAATAGAAGAAAGCAGTGGAAGTCCTTGACAGAAAACTCACCATAAAGGTGAGGGGAGTTTGAACTTCTGATTCAACATACCAGTGTATATTCTATTGAAAGTTACTGTTCTGGGCTCAAGATAGGACTGCTGCTAGAGCCCCATGTGGTCCAGGTACTCAGTAGATTGAGCTCCCTTGAGCCAGAGGCTGCCGTGGTCTAAGGAACTCCATCCACCAAGTCGTAGGTCATGTACATGGCACCAAACCCACAGTCCCACCTGGTCCATGTCGTGGAGAAATTCAGATTGGCATGGATAAGTAAGCCTCCTGTTGGGTTTGGGGTTTTAGTTTGTGACCAGGGCTGATTTGGTAGACAGAGGGGTTTTAGCCTAAGTAACATTGGTGGAGGTGAAGGAGGCAATCTCTTGTTTCTTTGCTGCCCCCTTTTTCCTCCCACTGCTTTCCTCTCAGGAAGACATTAGTCTGGCCTGTGTTCTGTCTCGAGCTCTTCTCTGCCCGTTTCTGCTGGTCTCAAGAGTGTTGGGCCAGACCAGTGGCTTGCTCCCAGAGGCAAAGTCTGCTGCCTTCTAGGGAAACTGTCAGCATCCCCCAAAAGGAAAGAACCAGAGTGAAAACTTCTGTCTTTCGTGATCTCTTTCAGGACCCTGCCATAGTCATTCTATGTCAGCATATCTATTGATCTTTGTGTGTATATACACATACATATAGCTATATAATTTATATAGCAAGCATTAGTGAGTGCTTAAAATATGTCTGATGCTGTTAAGTACTTTGTGTGCATTATCTTATTTAATATGTTTAATAATTCCATAACTCTGTGAATTAGGGTTTTTTTAATTTTTAGATTATTTTATTCTTGTTATTATTATTTTTTTGAGACAGTCTTGCTGTGTCACAGGCTGGAATGCAGTGGCATGATCTTGGTTCACTGCAACCTTTGCCTCCCAGGTTCAGGTGATTCTTGTGCCTCAGCCTCCCGAGTAGCTGGAATTACAGGTGTGTGCCACCAAGCCCAGCTAGTTTTTGTTTTTTTGGTTTTTTTTAGATGGAGTCACGCTCTGTCGCCCAGGCTGGAGTGCAGTGGCCAGATCTCAGCTCACTGTAAGCTCCGCCTCCCAGGTTTACACCATTCTCCTGCCTCAGCCTCCTGAGTAGCTGGGACTACAGGTGCCCGCCACCACGCCCGGCTAGTTTTTTGTATTTTTTTAGTAGAGACGGGGTTTCACCATGTTAGCCAGGATGGTCTTGATCTCCTGACCTCGTGATCCGCCCGTCTCAGCCTCCCAAAGTGCTGGGATTACAGGCTTGAGCCACCGCACCCGGCCTAATTTTTGTATCTTTACAAAAGAAACGGGGTTTTGCCATATTGGCCAGGCTGGTTTCAAACTCCTGGCCTCAAGTGATGAGCCCACCTCGGCCTCCCAAAGTATTGGGATTACAGACGTGAGCCACTGTGCCTGGACAAGGTTTTTTTTTTTTTTTTTAAGGGATGGGGTCTCTCTCTGTTGCCTGGGCTCGTCTTGAACTCCTGGCCTCAAACATTCCTCCTATCTCCTCAGCCTCCCAAAATGTGGGGATCACAAGCATAAGCCATCATGCCCGGTCCAGTTTTTTTTGTTTTTGTTTTTGTTTTTGTTTTTGTTTAAGAGATGCGTCTCACTATTTTCCCTAGGCTGGACTCAAACTCCTGGGCTTAAGCAATCCTTCCGCCTCAGCACCCCTAGTTGAGACTACAGGCACACACCACTACACCCAGCTTGTAGATGCTCTTAATTTCCTCATTTTCCATTGCCTAAGGCTCAGAGAGGTTAAATAACTTACTTAAGGTCACACATCTCAGATCTGAGCCCCTGTCATTTGACCCAAGAGCCTGTAGTCTTATCTGCTATACTATACTGCCACCCTATATTCCTGAAAATGTGACTTTCCTGGGGTCATTCAGCCCAACTGAGAGCCACCTAAGCATTGATTAAATTGGTTCTGGATCCTCATTCTTCCCCCCTACCCTGCACCACGTATTTTGACTGAAGCTTTGAGTCTCTTTTCCTTCTTTTCTCTCCCCATCCCTCTAGCCACAACAGTGCTTGTTTTCCTCTGGGGAATAGACCACGCCAGGGTCCCCTGATATCCGGGATGGATTTGTTTGAGGTGGAATTGGATTCTGAGCTGGAATGACCAGTGCTCCCTACAGATTGGTTCGGGCAGTGGCCTCTCATTGTAGGGGCTGGAGGTGGCTGTACTCCCTGGCCTCTGGGTTCCCAAATCCTCCAGCTCCAGCCGTGATGCCTCTCAAGGGAAGACTTTTGGAGTCTGTGAGCAGTCTCAGGGAGCCCTTGGGGCTCCAGGGAGTAAAAAGCTTCTGACTGAGTCATGTCAGAGGAACCAGCGATTTGGAATTGGGAGGCCTGACACAGAGAAGATACCGGGGTTAATGTGTAGAAACCTTTGGTTAGGAGGCATGAGTCCTGCCCTTTACATTTGAAAGCTATGGATTTATTTTTTTGAGTGTCTTCCTGGACCAGAGACCACTGGGCCCAAAAAAGAAAACCACTGAAACCAGATGGTACAGGGCTAACCCTGGGGCTGAAGGTAATGATTTGCTTTTAGGCCCTGACTCCTCCTCAGGGAGCAGTGAATATTTTTGGCAAAAAGCCTGAGAAAGAGTTCTTGGAAACTAGAAAGAGAATTGCTTTCAGCTGACTGGGAGACTAGAGGTTGGCTGAGGTCCCAGAGCCAGGGACCCCAGAAAATGATGCTTTTTTCTGGGCAACACTGAGGGTGAAGGCCAGCTGACCCAAAGGGGGTACCGGGGGAGGGGGTGGGCATAGGGAGTGCCATGTCCACTCAACGTACCTAACTAAAAGCCCACTCCAGCGTGGCTCAAACCCTTTGTTATGCCCTCTGAGATGACCACCCTGACTCCTCCCTGTAAAATCAGTGTGTCTTCCACTGGGTTTTTAACAGTTGTACCTCTCTACAAGACTCCTTGTACCTCTCTAGCTTGCTTCACTTTGCCTTACAGTGTAGTTTTTTTTTTTTTTCTTTACTCCATTGAATTTTACATGTTTAAGAGAATAACAATGTTGTAATGACAATGTTATAGTGCCTGGCAGGATGCTATATATAAATAGTAGTATCTGAATAAATGTTTGAATGAATGAATGAATGAATGAGAACCAGGTGAGAAAGTGTGTGTGTGTGTGTGTGTGTGTGTTTAGAGGGTGTTTACTGTTGAGAGAAAGAAAAAGATGAGAGAAAAGGTGGGATGGAAAGAAAAGAACCCAGGATAAGAGTAAATACATAATTATAGTCAGGTGTGGTGGCTCATGCCTGTAATCCCAGCACTTTGGGAGGCCGAGGCCGGCAGATCACCTGAGGTCGGGAGTTCGATACCAGCCTGACTAACATGGTGAAACCCCATCTCTACTAAAAATACAAAAATTAGCTGGGTGTGGTGGCGCATGCCTGTAATCCTAGCTACTTGAGAGGCTGAGCCAGGAGAATTGTTTGAACCTGGGAGGCAGAGATTGCAGTGAGCCAAGATCGCGCCATTGCACTCCATCCTGGGCAATAAGAGTGAAACTCCATTTCAAAATAAATAAATAAATAATTATAATAATTACTAATAAATATGGTGTTTACGATGTACTAGGTATATCAATGAATGTTTTCATGTGTAGGACCTAATTTAATATTCACAACAATTATACAAGGTTGGTATAACAGTTGTCGTTATTTTACAGATGATGAACTCAAGTCTCAGAAAAGAAGGTAGCTTGCCCAAGTCACATGGCCTGTAAGTAGCAATATGAGGACCAAATGCTGGTCTATTGGCTTCAAAGGCCCAAGCTCTTCACTGTTAAATCATACTTCTATCCAGTCTCCTCTTGTTGTGTTTTCCCATAGCCCCTGTGCTTGCCTCCCACCCTCCCTCCTTCCCTCTCTCCTTCCTTCCTTCTTTCCTTTCTTTCCTTTCTTTCTTTCTTTCTTTCCTTCTTTCTTTCTTTCCTTCCTTCTTTCTTTCCTTCTTTCCTTCTTTCTTTCTTTCCTTCTTTCCTTCTTTCTTTCTTTCGTCCTTCCTTCCTTCCTTTCTTTCTTTCTTTCTTTCTTTCTTTCTTTCTTTCTTTCTTTCTTCCTTTCTTTCTTTCTTTCTTTCCTTTCTTTCTTCCTTTCTTCCTTTCTTTCTTCCTTTCTTCCTTTTCTTCCTTTTCTTTCTTTTCTTTCTTGTTTTTGCTCNTCTATCCAGTCTCCTCTTGTTGTGTTTTCCCATAGCCCCTGTGCTTGCCTCCCACCCTCCCTCCTTCCCTCTCTCCTTCCTTCCTTCTTTCCTTTCTTTCCTTTCTTTCTTTCTTTCCTTCTTTCTTTCTTTCCTTCCTTCTTTCTTTCCTTCTTTCCTTCTTTCTTTCTTTCCTTCTTTCCTTCTTTCTTTCTTTCCTCCTTCCTTCCTTTCTTTCTTTCTTTCTTTCTTTCTTTCTTTCTTTCTTTCTTTCTTTCTTTCTTTCTTTCTTTCTTCCTTTCTTTCTTTCTTTCTTTCCTTTCTTTCTTCCTTTCTTCCTTTCTTCCTTTCTTTCTTCCTTTTCTTCCTTTTCTTCCTTTTCTTTCTTTTCTTTCTTGTTTTTGCTCTGTTGTCCAGGCTGGGGTACAGTAGCATGATCACAGCTCATTGCAGCCTCAACCTTCTGGCCTCAGGCAATCCTCCCACCTCAGCCCCCTGAGTAGTTGGGACAACAGATGCTCACCACCACATCAAGCTAATTTTTTTTTTTTTTTTTGAGAGATGGGGGTCTCATTATGTTGCCCAGCCTGTTCTTGAACTCCTGGACTCAAGCAATCCTCCTACCTTGGCCTCCCAATGTGCTGGGATTACAGGCATGAGCCACTGCACCTGGCCTGATTTTGTATCTTTAGTTATATCTCTTGCTCTTAGAGCAATGCCTGAATAATAGGCACTCAATAAATCACTCAATAAATATATACTTATGGACTGACCAATAAATTGGCTATTGACTCTTAAAGTGACAACCCCCAGGTTTCCCTAAAGTCTTCTTCCACTTTTCCCATCAAGTCTGCCTGCCTTCCCTCTGTCCTTCAGTCCCCGCAGTGGGCACCATTCCCCTCTTCAGCCTTAACCAAAGTTGGACTAGTGGACATTAAATGGCACAGCCAAGTTTTAGTCCCAGACGATCCCTGGCCTCAGCAAATGCTGATCAAGTGACTGTCTCTCTCTGGCTTAGGATGGAAAGACGCCAGGAAAGATCGAAGCATCTACCCTGATGGGTTACACCAGAGCTTCTAGAAGGGATTTTGTGGCAGGAGGGAGGGGGGCAGGGGATTGAATGTCTCTGTGACTTGTGCAGGGCAGCGTGATGGATGAGCAGTGGAAAGCCCTTCTATGAAACATGCCAGACCTGTTGCAATCGTATCTCTCCCGACGGCCCAGAATTCTGCTTCCCTGAAGACATACTAAATTGTGCTCTGGATTTATATGTGGGTGGTGACCTGCCTCTGTGCTCCCAAAGGAGGTCTGTCTGCAGATGCCCAGCAGAGGAAGAAACAGATGACAACAGGGGGAGGTTTGAACCCTCTTCCCAAGAGCCTTGGAACTTCATGGAAAGTGACAGCCCTTTAAGAGTTTCCCAACTTCTGCAGATCCTCCTCTCTTTCCCAAACAACCTGCCAGTTTTCAGTTTTGGTACACAGTGAGGATTTATTCTCTCTCTCTCTCTCTCTCTCTCTCCCTCTCCTGCCTAGCTATCTCTATCTCTAACTTTGTCTTTCTGTCTCTCTCTTAAGAAGTGGCCAAAGGAGCCTGGAGCCTCTGATGCTCAGCCTTCAGGTCCTCCTTGGCAGAACCTGGGTAGAAAGAAAATGGGTAGGCAGGGGGTTAGGAGTAACAGCTCCTCATCTTGAATCTAGCCTTTCCTGGAGCTGTATACACCTGGGAGTCCCCCAGCACATTACCAAATACTGTAGAAGGAAGTCCATGAAGCACACCTTGACCACAGCGATATGTCCACACGGTGATGGAGTAGTAAAATACGCTCTTGAACGTGCCTGGGTCCAGCAGTTCACCGGCCCTCATGGCCTCATCCCTGCTTGTCTGGCTCTCCATGGCTGTGATCTGCTTCTGCCAGCCTACGCATTTTTGTATCTTTTTCTCATTGCATGGCCCCTTGTCTTTAAAAGGCTAAACTGCTCTGTACTAAATTTGGTCACGCAGCGCTCCAAGATTCCCTGGAATGTCCTCAAGTTTCAAACAGCTCTGACAGCGAGGTAGGACCGCCCCCAGCTTAGGGATTGGCTTCTCCTCTCTGGGCCCGGCAGTTGTTGGGTCTTATTGGCCGCTGATTAGTCCAGCCGGGGTCCACTAGCCCTGGGCTGCAGGGAGGCTGCTGCTTCCAGTGAACACTTTAGCACCTGTAGCACAGAAGGGCCAAGGAGCTGCAGTCCTCGACCAGCGGGAGTTTGCTCCTCAGCCCACTCCCTGCATCCAGATCAGCTCACCCCCTCCCTTCCCTGCCCACCAGGACTCTTGATAGCCCCTGGCAGCCACAGCCCATTTTGCCAAGATGTCTAGGGTAGCCAAATATCGCCGGCAGGTGAGTGAAGACCCCGACATCGACAGCCTGCTGGAGACCCTGTCTCCCGAGGAGATGGAGGAGTTGGAGAAGGAGCTGGACGTGGTGGACCCAGATGGGAGTGTTCCCGTGGGGCTGCGGCAGAGAAACCAGACAGAGAAACAGTCCACGGGTGTGTACAACCGGGAGGCCATGCTCAACTTCTGTGAAAAGGAGACCAAGAAACTTATGCAGAGGGAGATGTCCATGGATGTGAGTGAGCACAGCCCTGGAGGGGAGGAGGGAGACAGGGGAGGGCTGGAGACCCTGGCTTCATGATTAGGATGCTTCCTTCCTTAGAAGAAATGTTCTTGTTGGCAAAGGATTTTAATGCTTCAGAACTGATGATTATCCACTGAACTAGCAGTACAAATCTCTTACTCCTAATTTCTGTTTCATAAGCAGAAGTTGGATATGTTGGAGGAACACAACATCCCACAAAATCAAATAGAGCTACTAGTAGAATGGGAGCTGGAAGGTGTCCTTGAAGAGTCCATTGTCAAGTTGACTCCATCCTGGTCCCACAATACCTTTGTTTTTCTCCACTCATTCCATCCTATTGTGAGGAGGCGTAAAAAGATAGAGTGATACTTTATGTCTCCTGTCAGCCACCCAAAAAGACAAAGCTAAGCCTTTTTTTTGTGGGAGAAAAACTCATTTTCAAGTCCCCACCCCTATGGGCATCTCACGGCACATGGATCATTTCAGGAGGCTTTGGAGTAAATGAGTTTCCCAAAGCAAAGGGAGACAGGGACCAGGAAGGAGTCTGTGCCTGGGAAATGTGGCTTAAAGACCCGATAGCTTCAAATTTATTCCCAGGGAAGATGTTTTTTGTTGTGGTTAGTTGGTTTTTGGTTTTGTTTTGTTTTTGCACTCTCCAGAGAAGCCTCTGGAGGGAGCATGCTCTTTTTTTGGTAATTAACTCTTTTACTAGCTAAAGAGGCCACTTTGCTGGGGGATGAAGATATTCATAGAGGAAGGAAAAGGGGTGATGGTTTTGGAAGCATCTGCTCACACCTACGATGGGCTTAAGCACAACTTGCTTTCTGTTTTCCTGAGTTGGCTGGAGGAATTTTTTTTTTTTTTTGGTCACTTTTGCATTTATATGTGAGTTTTCCTTGGACAGACTAGCCTCCAATGGAGTATGACTTTGTGGGGTCCCTTTGTCCATGGGAAAGAGTGTTGCATAGGAAAATTGTTCAAGTCTTTGTTCTAATTCTCTTACTCAGCCACATCTCTTGTACATTATCTGTTACATGTGAATTCTTGCAAGAAAAAGATCAGTCTCAATTCTTGCTTTTTGTTTTACTTCTATGGAAACTGACGCACAGAGCTTCAAATGACACGCACATTCTCACAGAGGAACTGAGAATGGGAACATTATCATCTAAAATGCGTGTGGCATGTGTGGCTGGGTATGAAATTGTGTTGACTGCTAGTCACAGAGCATATTGGTGGACACAGCCCTGACTCCTTTAGTGTAGCAATGAGAAAGAAGGGAGGAGGAGGGAAGGGGGTGAGGCAAAGAGGAGCTGGAACTCTGTCTCTGTCCCTGCTGCCCCTCCTCCACCACCTATGTTTAAGCCTTGGCCAAGAAGAGGGAGAAGGAGGGAGGAGGGAGAGAAGCCAGGAGGCTCAGGAATTTATTGTCCTGTATACACAGTGGTTGCCCCGGGTGCAGCTATGATAATGATGAATAAAACCAAAACATTTACAGAAAAAGTGGTAACACTTACTGTGAGGGCCCCATACCTCAACACAGCTATCAGGAATCATACAGAAAGAAATGAAATGCAGCCAGAGGCTTTGGCACCCCTGGAAATCATTGGCTCTACTCTTCCCTACTCCCAGTCACAGGCTCTGGGCCCATGACTACCATGTATCCATAGCTTCCGGTGCTCAGAAAGGTACTCCCGAGGCTGAAGTCAAACAAAGCAGTCTAATCACAAGCAGGAGTGTGAAGGATTCTCATGTTCCTGGAAATTTCACTATCATAGACTTTTTCTTCAGTCAGTTAATACCATGACAAGCGTCTCCTCCCCTGCCTCACCTCCCTCACCCCTGCCAGGCCCACACTTGGCTCTGCGGACAGAGCCCGAGTCAAGGAATAGCAGTGTGTGTTTGTGTGCACATCCTTGATGTAAGGAGATGCCTTTAGGTCCGGTTTTCCCTTGTGGGTATAGGCTGTTCTGATCCCCTCACTCTTTCTCACCCTGTCCAAGGATGTACATTGGCATAATGGCTGGCTGGAGTTTAGGGTGCATGCTGAGCCTGGGCAGAAGTCATCTCTATACATCTGGGTGAGAATGAACCCTAGAAGGTGGCTTCTTTAGCACCATTAGCAAAATAGTGAGTATGTGGCCAAGAACTTGGATTTAAGTATTAGAAAAACCTGGTTTGAGTAACAGTGTCTCTGTGTAAGTCACAAGTTACCTAATTTAAGTCTCAGTTTCATCACCTACAAAATACGGATAGTAGTACCCATCTCACAGGGTTGTGAATACTAAAAGGGGTACTGCGGTAGAGCACTTAGCACAGAGCTTGGCGTGTCATAAACACTCAATAAAGGCCAGCTACGAAATTATTATTTCATTTGAGTCAAGGAACCCAGAAACTGGTGAAGTGGGCCAAAAGCAAATCTCTGCTCCTGCCCAGCTCCTCTCTTCCCTCAGTCTCCTGAGGACTGCGCAAGCCTCACCTGTCAGTTTAATGAGTGGCCCAAGTAAACAAGCAACCCCTGGGTGCTCAGAGTGGGGACCACCAACACTACAGACACAGCACAGAGCTGGGGGCAGGTGGACTCCAGGCTGATGGCCTGGCTGCAGCCCTCGCTGATGGTGGCCTTCACTCCATGTGAAGAACTGAAAGGTGGTTGAAACAGAGTAAAGCAAGATGAGCATTTACTAAGAACCTTCTACATGCCGAGCATGTTCACCTTTTCTTTAAACCTCACAGTTCTTGGGAGATGGGTATTTTTATTCCTATTTTTTCTTAGAGAGGTTGAATAACCTTCCCAAAGTCACACAGCTAATTAGTTGAGATCAGTGCTTCTTCCTCTCTGCCATACTAAGGTGCAAAAAAGACAGTAATGTCAGTCCCTGCCCTGAAAAAAATGTAATCTACTTAGATTCTGTTCAAAACACACACGTATAGAACCATCAGTGTTACAGAGTGGAGACCACAAATTCTTATATTGGCTGAAATGATAGTCTTCTGTCAAATGTTCACCTCCCCACCCCCACGAGTAGGAACATAATTATTAAAACTAAGTGTGGATTAGGGAAAGTAAATCCTGACTAGATACTGGATGCTGTTAAGGAATTTCTGTTAATTTCTGTTAATTTCTTTTAAGTGTGATAATGGTGTTGCAGATATACTTTGTAAAGGATTCTTCTCTTTTAGACATAAATACATAAATATTTATGGGAAAAATTTATTGGCTTTGGGAATTAGCCTTAAAATAATCTGGATGGGGGTATAGATAGAACAAGATTGGCCACCAGTTGACAATTGTTGAAGCTGGGTGATGGGTCTACATAGGTGTTCATTATATTATTTTTTCTACTTTTGTATGTATGTTCGAAAATTTTCATAATAAAATTAAAAGAAAGAAAGAAAGAAAGAAACCAATAGTGGGAGGTCGGCCTTAAGACAGTCTTAAAGTCTGTCTTTTCCCTAGAAGGGGAGCCCCAAGATGCATACTCTGGCTATTGCACAAAGTGAGTCTAGGCTGCGGGAGGGCCCTTGGCCTGCTTCTCCTTCCAGGGGCTCCCTCCATGGAATGGGATACTCCAGAGAGTGTCCCTGTTCCTCCTGATTGTTTAACTATCTTTTTCATGAATACTCCACCCGTGCCTCTTCCAGGTCAACTCCTATTTGTCCTGCCTATCTCAGGCACCACTTCCTTCAGGTAGTCTTCCAGTCAGGCACCTGGTCTGAGCATTCCAATACCAGTCTGTACCAAAGCCCTTGGGACATCACTTTTGGATCTTGTGTGACTTGGAGGGCAAAATGCAAATTCAGGGCCCAGCACACGGCAAGCCTTCAGCCTCTGTTTTGAGTGAACGTTAGCAGGGGATTGGGGAGGGTAGAGGTGGGACTTGGAAGAATTGACCCTAGCTTCTCTCCCTCCCTTTAAAGGGCCAGACCTGTCAGCCAGTGTAGCTCCACCTGATCATCCGGGAACTCT
Source organism: Theropithecus gelada (assembly GCF_003255815.1). Taxonomy (NCBI): domain Eukaryota; kingdom Metazoa; phylum Chordata; class Mammalia; order Primates; family Cercopithecidae; genus Theropithecus; species Theropithecus gelada. The sequence goes on from NC_037668.1 coordinate 163,813,046, forward strand.
CCTTCAGCCCAGGTAGAAGACAAAGCCCCTGGGCAAGCGTATAGCCAACGGTTCAGTGAACCTCTTGTCCTTGCCTCAGGTTTCAGGAACCGGATCCCAACCGGTCAACTTGTGTGTCCTCTTTCCTTCCCAAGTGGGAAAGAAAATCTCCAGCCTGCCTCCCCCTCCCTTCTCCCTGGTGTTACCAGGGGCTGGGGATTAGCACCTGTACCCAGCCAGGGGCAGGGGCAGCTGAGCTGGCAGGGGTGGAGGAAAGCTCTCCCTAGAGGTAAACTTGAGAAGCAAACCCGAAGCACCCCACTAATAGCGGCTGCTGGGCCTGACCTTCCCCTCCCACTGCCTGCACAGCCTCTGCAGCCCCCTCCCCCGTCGGTTCTAGTTCACAGTTCAGTGTCCAGGATATCTCTCTACAGGGCTGGGAAGGCCCGAGGCCGGTGGCCTAAACCTCAGAATGCCCTTTGCAGAGGGCTGGGACTTATCAGGAGTGCACTGAGCAGCACGGCTCAACGCTTAAGGAGATTAACCCCAACTGGTACACACCCAAAATAGCCCTGGAGGCTAGGGTGGAGAGGGCAGAAGAGGTGATGGGGGCCTGTTGACCCAGGGAGGGAAAAGCAGGCACTGGAGAGGGCTAGACTCTGTTAAAATCTCTCCCTGAAACTTGAAACTGCCTCCATCCAGAGTTTGAAAAAGCAACTGATTGTTTCTTAAACTAGGTGGTACAATCCACAGGTGTTTGTTTTAAATATTGTTCTTACTTATATGTTTTCTTCTGTATGTGTATAATATTTAAAGAATTTTGAGGGCAGGTGTGGTAGCTAATGCCTGTAATCTCAGCACTTTGAGAGGCTGAGACAGGAGGATCACTTGAGCTTTGGAGCTCGAGACCAGCCTGGGCAACATAGCAAGACCCCATCTCTAAAAAGTTAAAAATTAAATTAAAAAAAAAAAGAATTTTACCAGCCTAGCCAACATGGTGAAACCCCATCTCTACTAATAATACAAAAAAAAAAATGGCCGGGCATGGTGGCTCACACCTGTAATCCCAGCACTTTGGGAGACTGAATCAAGCAGATCACCTGAGGCCGGGAGTTCAAGACCAGCCTTACCAACATGGAGAAACTATTCTACTAAAAATACAAAATTAGCCAGGCGTGGCGGCGCATGTCTGTAATCCCAGCTACTCAGGAGGCTGAGGTAAGAGAATTGCTTGAACCCGGGAGGCAGAGGTTACAGTGAGCCGAGATCACACCATTGCACTCCAGCCTGGGCAACAAGAGCAAAAGTCTATCTCAAAAAAAAAAAAAAAAAAAGCCAAGCGTGGTGGCGCATGCCTGTAGTCCAGCTACTTGGGAGGTTGAGGCAGGAGGCTGAGGCAGGAGAATCACTTGAACCCGGGAGGCAGAGGTTGCAGTGAGCTGAGATTGAGCCACTGCTCTCCAGCCTGGCTGACAGGGTCAAAAAAAAAAGTCCATCTCAAAAAAAAAAAGAATTTTGAGCAAGTGAGGCATTAGTGCCTGCTCTCCCCCTCAGTGCTGCCCTCTGGGTGCCTGCCTTCTCCTTACTGGGACAGTAGGTATAAGAGCTTGGCTAGGCTGGGTGCGATGGCTCACGTCTGTAATCCCAGTGCTTTGGGAGGCCGAGGCGGGCAGATCAAGAGATCAAGTGATCGAGACCAGCCTGGCCAACATGGTAAAACCCCGTCTCTACTAAAAATACAAAAATTAGCTGGATGTGTTGGCACATGCCTGTAGTCCCAGCTACTCAAGAGGCTGAGGCAGAAGAATCCCTTGAACCCAGGAGGTGGAGGTTGCAGTGAGCCGAGATCGTGCCACTGTACTCCAGCCTAGCAACAGAGCAAGACTCTGTGTCAAAAAAAAAAAAAAAAAAAAAAAAAGAGCTCAGGTGGATGGAAACTGCAAGAGGGAGGCAGGACAGATAGACAGGACCAAGGAGCACTTGTAAAATAAGATGACTCACCAGTGAGAGCGGGATATAGATGGTTAAGAGGTGGGGTCTGTGTCCCACTAACCAAGTGGAGGTTGCTCCTAGCATCAGAGAAGGCTGTTGGCTTCAGGGATTCCGGGAGCTTCATGGTCCCCAGGCTGGGACAAGAACGTGAGGTCAAAGCCCTGGTCTTATCTGTCTATCCTCCTTCAGTCTCTCTCTCTCCCCTCCAGGAGACTTTAGAGTATCCTTGTCAGACCGTGTCAGCATATCTACAGCTGGTCCCACAGTGTGCAGAGCCTGCATGAATCTCACCGAGAGATAGGCAGTCTATACACATGTGTATAAACACACACAGCAGGAACAGAGGAACAACACACAGCACCATGCATGGGGGACAGGAGAGGCGACGCTGATATTTACATGCCTGCCAAGTTGGATAAACAGGAATATCCTGAGCCATAGAATGCAGGCCTTTCCAGATCAAGCCCTTCCTTATTTATTGGACCACTTTTGTATAACCAGCAAAAGAGCAGTGGTCTCCATTCGGTTCATCAGTTCCCCCAACGGCTTGTTAGTGTTTGGGTGGTATGGTGAGACAGAAAGTCCATGGGTGTCTGGAATCAGATAGGTCCAGGTTTGAATTCTGCTCCTGCCCCTTACTGATCCAGTGACCTGGAATACGTTACCCAAGGAAGATAGAACATTAACTTGATTGAGTGCCTTCTGGTGCCAAAGGCTTTATCAATGCTATCTCATTAACATAGCTTCTTGAGGCCCAATTACTTTACCTGTCAAGTGGGGATGATACAATCACCCTTGAAGGGTTATAGTGAAGATTAAATAGGATGAGGCATTGAAAGTGTTTGGCACATCATGAGAGACCTTCATTCCTCACTCTTCAGAGTTTGTACCCATGTATCTGCTAAATCGACATTATTTTATCTCTCATCAAGTTAAAAAAAAAAAAAAAACCAGTGAGAGTGAAGGAATGACAAAAGAGAGAGGGGAAGGGGAGGAAGGAAAGCAGGGAGACAGAGCTTATGTAATTACTCGCTGCCTGGCCCCAGCCGCCTGATTTCTATGAGCCTCTGCCGAATTTATTTGATATCCCAGGCTCAGGGGCCCAAACTGAGTTTCTGGGTTGGAAAAAGGCAGAGTGAAAGGAGATTAGGAGAAGCTTTCGAGGTGGATTCTCCTTGTCTGCAGGCTTCCACCCCAGCACAAGCTGAGAAAAGCCAAGGCTGCTTTGGGAGAACTTGGTTTCAGCTGTCCCTGGGGCCCACTGCAGAAAGGACAAGCCGGGTTGTCGGGGTGCTGTTTACAAACAGCTAGGAATAGAAGCACCTCCTGTTCCCACACCCCTCCACCATCCTCTCCTGGACGGCCCTCAGGCTCCTTCCGATTGTTACTTCACTCGGCCTTCCTTCCAGATCAAGCCAGCAGGGCTGGCAGGACCCCTGCCCCCGAGCCTGTCAAGTGAAAGGTGCTGCATCCTTGGGCAGAAATTCCCAGCTAAGCTGTGAGTGCAGAATATATAAGTCTAGTGGTTAGAATACTCTCCTCGGGCCAACTAGACCTGGGTGCAGATCCTGCTCTGCTGGTTGCTGGCTGTATGACCCAAACAAGCGACTTCACCTCTTGGAGCCTGAGTTTCCTCCCCTATAAAACGGAAATTACGGTCGGGCGCCGTGTCTCATGCCTGTAATCCCAGCACTTTGGGAGGCCGAGGCAGCCGGATCACCTGAGGTTGGGAGTTCAAGATCAGTCTGACCACCATGGAGAAACCCCATCTCTACTAAAAATACAAAATTAGCCAGGCGTGGTGGCACGCACCTGTAATCCCAGCTACTTGGGAGGCTGAGGCAGGAGAATCTCTTGAACCCGGGAGGGAGAGGCTGTGGTGAGATTAGACGGCGCCACTGCACTCCAGCCTGGGTGACAAGAGCAAAACTCTTTCAAAAAAAAAAAAAAAAAAAAAAAAAGGAAATTACAATGGTTTTTCATAGGATGAGGTTTCAGCAAAATAATCCACATAAAGCACTAAGCAGAGTGCTGGCTTGGAAACCTAGTAGTAAAGGCCCATGAACATTAGTTTCCTCCCTTCCCTTCACTCCTATCTGCCCCTCGCGTTCCCATTCTCTTCATTCTTTTTATACACAGAATTCATGAATCATGCTTTATGTTTACAAGGAGGGAGGAGGACTCCATTAAATCATTATTTCACCAGCTCTTTAATGAGTTCCTATTATGTACTTTCTAAACACCAGGATAGAGTAGTGAACAAGATAAACAAGGTTCTTGCCCTCATAGAGGTTACATTCTGTTTGTTTTTGAGACAGGGTGTCACTCTGTTCCCCAGCATGGAGTGCAGTGGCATGATCTTGGCTCACTGCAGCTTCCATCTCCTGGGCTCCAGCGATCCTCTTGCCTCAGCCTCCCGAGTAGCTGGGACTACAGTTGTGCACCACCATGTCCAGATAATTTTTTTGTATTTTTAGTAGAGACAGGGTTTCACCATGTCGCCCAAGCTGGTGTCGAACTCCTGGGCTCAGATGATCTGCCCACCTTGATCTCCCAAAGTGCTGAGATTACGGGCATGAACCACTGTTTTGTTTTTGTTTTTGTTTGTTGTTTGTTTGTTTTGAGACACAGTCTTACTCTGTTGCCCAGGCTGGAGTGCAATGGTGCAATCTCAGCTCACTGCAGCTTCCACCTCCTGAGCTCAAGGGATCCTCTTGCCTCAGCCTCCCAAGTAGTTAGGACTACAGGTGTGTGCCGTCACGTCCAGATAATTTTTAAATTATTTGTAGATACTGGGGTCTTCCTGTGTTGCCAAGGCTAGTCTTGAACTCCTGGGTTCAAGTGATCCTCCTGTCTTGGCCTCCCAAAATGCTGGGATACAGGCATGAGCCACCCTACCTGGCCAAGGTTACATTCTAATGGGTGAGACAGACAATATGTGTATTTCCATATGCAGATCATATATAGCATGTGTACATATAACATATAACATATATCTTCTAAAAAGAGTAATGCCATTTAAGGGAAGAGTTTATGACCAACTATATCAGTGGGGGACCACTTCTGACAAAATAGTCAGGGTCTTCACCACCAAAAGAGGTGACATTTGAGCAGATTCTTTTTTTTTTTTTTTTGAGACGGAGTCTCACTCTGTTGCCCAGTCTGGAATGCAGTGGTGTGATCTTGGCTCACTGCAACCTCTGCCTCCCAGATTCAAGCAATTCTCCTGCCTCAGCCTCCTGAGTCGCTGCGATTACAGGTGCCTGCCACCACTCCCAGCTAATTTTTTTTTTTTTTTTTGTATTTTTTAGTAGACACGGGGTTTCACCATGTTGGCCAGGCTGGTCTCGAACTCTTGACCTCAGGTGATCCACCTGCTTCAGCCTCCCAAAGTGTTGGGATTACAGGTGTGAGCCACTGCACCTGGCCCATTTGAGCAGATTCTAAATGGACCGAAGGAGCTAGCCTTGGGAAGATGTGGGGAAAAGCTTTCCAAGCAGAGGGAACATCAAAGACACACGCCCTGGAGTGGGAGCAGGGTTAGGGTATCAGAGGAAAAGCCAGGCCCCATAACTAGAGCAAGAGGAGTGGGGAATGAGGCTGGAGGAGACGAGGCCTTGGAAGTAAGCAGGGTTCCGATCACGTGGGGCTTTTAGGGCAGCAGAGTTTGACTTTTTATTCTAAATGCCATGAGAAGTCATTGGAGTGCTTTGAGTAGGGGAGACATGTGATCTAATTTATGCCTTTAAAAGGCTCATTCTGCCAGCTTTCAGATAGACTATAGGAGAGCAAGAGTGCAGAAATGAGATCAGTTAGAAAGGTGTTTCTGTTGCTCAGGTGAGAGCTCAAAGATGGTTTGATGAGAAATGGAAACTGGTTGATGCATTGGGGGAAAGAGAAGAGTCGGGGTGATCAGTACTGCCTAAGCTATTGGGTGAATTTGATGTCTTTTTTTTTTTTTTTTTTTTTGAGACAAGGTCTGGAGTGTAATGGCATGATCTCGGCTCACTGCAACCTCTGCCTTCTGGGTTCAAGTGATTCTCCTGCCTCAGCCTCCCGAGTAGCTGGGATTACAGGAACCCGCCACCACGCCCGGATAAGTTTTGTATTTTTAGTAGAGACAGGGTTTCGCCACGTTGGCCAGGCTGGTCTTGAACTCCTGACCTCAGGTGATCTGCCTGCCTTGGCCTCCCAAAGTGCTGGGATTACAGGCATGAGCCACCGCACCTGGCCAATCCCAGGACTTTGGGAGGCCGAGGCGGGCAGATCGCCTGAGGTCAGGAGTTCAAGACCATCCTGGCCAACATGGTGAAACCCTGTCTCTACTAAAAATACAAAAATTATCTGGGTGTGGTAGCGGGCACCTGTAATCCCAGGTACTCGGGAGGCTGAGGCAGGAGAATCGCTTGAACCCAGGAGGTGGAGGTTGCAGTGAGCCAAGATCATGCCACTGCACTCCAGCCTGGGTGACAGAGCGAGACCGTCGGAAAAAATAATAAAATTTTTAAAACCCCGAAATGCTGGTATCACAGGCGTGAACCACCACGACCGGCCGAATTTGATTCCTTTACTGCCATGGGAACCAGCAGGGAGGGAGTGGTTTTGGGAGGTGAAGAATTCTGATTTGAACAAGTTAAGTTTGTTGTGCTTAGTAGACCCCCCCAAGGGGAAATGTTGGGTTGACAGGGGTTGTGTAAGTCTGGGGCTCAGTGGGAAGAGGGGACAGGAGATTAAATTTGGGAGTCATCAGTCTGTGGATGATACTGAAAGCCATGAGCCTGGAAGAGATCACTTAGGGAATAAATGTGAGTGGAGGAGAGCAGAGGGCCGAGGCCCCAGCCCTTTGTTATACCCACATTTAGGTGTTGGCAGAGGAGAAGGAGCCAGTGAAGGGACTGAGAGGTAGGAGGACATTCAGAGTGGTTTCACCAAATCAGGTGAGAAAGGACGTCCAGAAGGAGAGCGTGTACTCCACCGCATCCATTCTTGCTGAGAGGTTTAATAAGGTGAGACAGATAATCAATCCCAGTAACTGGTAAGATGGAAGCCATTGGAACCTTGGCAAGAATGATTTCACTGTGGTGAATAGTGGACTAAAAAGAGAGAATATGGATAAGGATTGGAGATGGAGCATCTAGACAAGTCTCTTTTTTCCTCAGTTTTGTTCTAATGGGAAGCAGCATAGTAGGGTGGCAGCTGAAGATAAATGTGAAATCAGGGAGGATATTTTTGAAAGACAGGGAATATTCTAGCATGGCTGATGGGGATAATTCAGTAGACAGGGAGACTTTTATAACACCAGGAAACGGGGCAAAAAGAGGTGGAGTTCAGTTGAGGGGTCACGAGTCAGCAGCAGGTGGTCATGTCTTGTATTAGGAGAGAAGACAGCAGAGATGGACCAAGATGCAGCCAGGTTGATAAGTGTGGTGATGGGAAGATGAGATTTGCCTCATACATGCAACGTGCTGCTCTGGAAGGACAGCACTGGCGGCCATAAGTTGATCTGAAGGGAGGAGAAACCAAGGAGACTGACAATAGTCAGAGGTCAAGCCTCAGGTCACAGGAAAAATGCTCAGTGCTCCCTGGATAAGGGCAGAGAAAACATGAAAGTACTTCCGGATATGAAATCTGGCATGAGAATAGTCAGCAGACAACAGCCAGCTGCCAGAGCTGCTTGAAAATCCAGTAGATTTTCACCTCCAGTGCATCGATCTTCTGTCCCTAAAGCCACCCATGCCCAAGGAGAAGGAGGGAGCACACTGGTCCCTTCGCAGCATATGACTGACAGCTGGTGTGGTGGGACAAGCGCTGGACTTGCAAGCCAAACCAGGGGGACCTGGGGCTAATTCCCAAATTGACTGTTTATCAGCTGGGTGGCCTCAGACAAGCATTTAATATTTCTAAGCTTCACTTTATTTTATTTTATTCTTTAATGCCTTGTCTATATTTCATTTTAGTTGACAATAATGTTTTATAACATATTTTATTGGAATATAAAAGATTTACAGAAATGTGCACAAAACATAAGTATAGAGTTTCATGAATTATCACAAATGAACAAGAAATTGAATGTCGTCAGCACCACAGTACTGTCCCCGCCCAAACTTCCTCTCCAAAGATAGCCCCATCCTGATTTCTAATCCCCTAGGTTAGTCTTGCTTTTATATATATATATAAAATATATATATATATATATATAGTGAGAGAGAGAGAGCGTCATGCAGCGTGTATTTTTTTGTGTCTGGCTTCTTTCACTCAACTTTATGTTTGTGACATGCAACCATGTTGTTGTCTGTAGCATTTTTTTTTTAATTTTTATTTTTTTGAGACAGAGTTTCACTCCTGTTGCCCAGGCTGGTATGTAATGGCACAATCTTGGCTCACTGCAACCTCTGCCTCCCGGGTTCAAGCAATTCTCCTGCCTCAGCCCCCAAAGTAGCTGTGATTACAGGTGCCCACCACCATACCCGGCTAATTTTTGTATTTTTAGTGGAGATGGGGTTTCACCAGGTTGGCCAGGCTGGTCTTGAACTCCTGACCTCAGATGATCCACCCACCTTGGCCTCCCAAAGTGCTGGGATTACAGGCCTGAGCCACCACACCATCTGTAGCATTTTTTTTTTTTTTTTTTTATTGAGACTGACTCTCGCTCTGTTGCCCAGGCTGGAGTGCAGTGGCACGATCTCAGCTCACTGCTAGCTCCACCTCCCAGGTTCACGCCATTCTCCTGCCTCAGCCTCCCGAGTAGCTGGAATCACAGGCACCCACCACCATGCCTGGCCAATTTCCCTGCATTTTTTTTTTAGTAGAGACGGGGTTTCACCACGCTAGCCAGGATGGTCTCAATCTCCTGACCTCGCGATCCACCCGCCTCGGCCTCCCAAAGTGCTGGGACTACAGGAGCGAGCCACCGCACCCGGCTGGATCTGTAGCATTTTTAAACCTTCATTGCTATGCAGCATTTTCCTATGTGAATATACCACAATTTATTTATTCATTTCACTGTTAATGGACATTGGGTTGTTTCCAGTTTGGAGCTATTATAAACAATGCTGTTATGAACTTTTTCAGACATTTTTAGTGCACTTTTGACTTCATTTCTGTTGGGTATGTAACTGAGAGTGGAATTTCTGGGTCATAGAGAATGCATAGTGAACTTCAATTTCTTCTTCTGTCAATAAGGATGATACCACCTAATTTGAAGGTCTCCATGAGGAAAAGATACAAAAGTTTGAAGAAGGTCTAACATAGTGCTTTGCAAACAGTAGGCACTAAGTTAAGTGATAGTCATCAACATCATTTCTTTCTTCTTGTTTTTTCTTTTTGAGACAAGGTCTTTTCGTCCAGGCCAGAGTGCAGTGGTGCAATCTTGGCTCACTGCAACCTCTGCCTCCTGGGCTCAAGTGGTCCTCCCACTTCAGCCTCCCGACTACAGGTATGCACCACCATACCTGGCTAATTTTTTTATTTTGGGTAGAAACAGGGTTTTGCCATGTTGCCCAGGCTGGTCTTGAACTCCTGGGCTCAAACAATCCACCAGCCTCAACCTCCCAAAGTGCTGGGATTACAGGCCTGAACCACCCCTCCCAGCCATCATTTTTTTTTTTTTTTTTTTTTTTTTTTTTTTTTGAGACGGAGTCTTGCTCTGTCACCCAGGCTGGAGTGCAGTGGCCCGATCTCAGCTCACTGCAAGCTCCTCCTCTCGGGTTCACGCCATTCTCCTGCCTCAGCCTCCCGAGTAGCTGGGACTACAGGCACCCGCCACTTCGCCCGGCTAGTTTTTTGTATTTTTTAGTAGAGACGGGGTTTCACCGTATTAGCCAGGATGGTCTCGATCTCCTGACCTCATGATCCGCCCGTCTCGGCCTCCCAAAGTGCTGGGATTACAGGCTTGAGCCACCGCGCCCGGCCCCGTCCCAGCCATCATTTTTAATGGAGTCCATCTCTGAGAGCAACTAGGTGCTGTATATCCTTTTCAGCATGTTCTGCCTCCTGTCCTCCTGACCCTCTCTATTGAGATTTGGACACTTCACTAAAGCCCAGGTCAGATTCCTCTACCTCAGGACTCATCTCTTCCAAAGATGATGACTTAGAGGCATATCCCACCTCATGGCCTCTTCTTATTCCTAGTCTTACCTACTCCCAATATGGACTGACTTCTTTTCCACTCAATTTTCAGGTTTTACTTGTAATTTTCCTCTTTAGCTTATATGTTACTATGGTTATTCTGAACATTATCCTCAATTCTCATGCTTAGTCCTCCCCAACCTTCCATCACCCCTACCCTGGATGAAAGTAACCATTTAGCAGTTCTATTGTACATCTAAGCTATTGAACATACCCGGAGAAAATAGCAGCCTCAAATAGCACTGTATTGGTGCCTCTGTGGATTAAAACCCTATAACCTCAGCCAAACCCTCAAAGCTGCCCAGAAAACATCTACACTCCTTCTTCTCACTCCTCTGGGACATTATCCTAAAAGTTAGCTTTTTTTTCTTTTTTCTTTTTTCTTTTTTTTTTGATACAGAGTCTTGCCCTGTCACCCAGGTTGGAGTGCAGTGGCATGATTATGGCTCACTGCAGCCTTGCCTCCTGAGCTCAGGTGATTGTCCCACCTTAGCCTCCCAAAGTGCTGGGATTACAGGCGTGTCCCACTGTGCCCAGTCAGGCTTTCTTTACAAACTCTCTTGTCACATGTCTCTTTTCACCCTCAACAGATTATCTAGCCTTACATTTCATGGAGACACTTGAAGCCATCAGATGAAAATGTCTTCAAATTCCCCTTCTGTCACTTGAAAACTTGCAAGCATACATATATGCAAGCTTTTGCCCACCTTTCTCTCCCTGTTTTTGTTTTTTTTTTTTTTTTTTGAGACGGAGTCTCACTGCGTCACCCAGGCTGGAGTGCAGTGGCACAATCTCAGCTCACTACAACCTCCTCTGCTTCCCGAGGTCAAGCGATTCTCATACCTCAGCCTCCTGAGTAGCTGGGATTACAGGCATGCACCCCCATGCCCAGCTAATTTTTGTATTTTTAATAGAGGTGAGGTTTTGCCAAGTTGGCCAGGTTGGTCTTGAACTCCTGCCCTCAAGTGATCCATCTGTCTTGGCCTCCCCAAGTGTTGGGATTACAGGCGTGAGCCACCGAACCTGGCTTTCCCTTTCTCTTTTATCCCACGGAAAGGATATCCCTCTTCTGTCCCAGACTATTACCCAAACCCACTTTTTAGAATCTCTTATCTCCCGCCTCCACAGGGACCTTTGCTCCTTTAAACATCTCTCTCTCTCTCTTCAACATTCCCTTTTACTGGGTCTTTCTCCCCAATTCCCACATTCTCTCCTTTCCTTCTTAGCTAAGAGGTAGGAAATGGCATCTATGCTGACTATCACCCTGGACGTCTCTGCCCCCACCCACCACTGCACAGATGAGGTATCTGGAGACCTCCTTGTTGCCTTTATCTGAGCACACTTTTTAGTCTTTATACTATTTGTTTACTTTGTGGTATTTAACCACTCTGTCATTCTTTAAAACACTCATTTCCCTCGGTGCCAATACAGCACATTCTCCTTGTTCTCCTTTCATCTCTTTAGCTGTTCCTTCTTAATCTCCTCTGTGTGCAGCTCATACTCTATTGCCTAAATATTACTGTTTAGGGCTCTGCCCTTCCTATGCAGTCTTCATGGCTACCTTCATCCAACCCCATGGATTCAGCTATCCCCGTATGCTCTCTTTCTATCTCTGGCCTAGATCTCTATTTTGAGTTCTAGATCATTCAGTTGCCTCTTGGACTCCTCAAGTGTCTCAAATTCAGCCGGTCTACAAATAAATTAATCATTGTCACCCCACCCGACCCCTAAACCTGCTTTTCCTCCTGTGTTCCGCACTTTGGTGAATAGAAGTACCATCTAATCAGACACCTACGTCATAACCCTGGGCTGTCCTGCTCCAATTCCTCTCCCAGTGTCTCCAGACTTTCCTGGTGTTAGGATCCTGTTGTTTCTGCCTCTGTGATCTCTCTGGACTCTGCCCCTCCTCGCAATTCAACTTCTGTTGCTCCCACGCATATCACTTATCAACTAGAAGAACGTTACAGCCTCCTAACTCATCTCCCAGCCTCTCTTCTCGTGCCATTGGAATCCATCCTCCCCACAGTTGACCTTCCCTCTGTAAAAGCCTTCAATTGCTCAATGTAGCTTCCATCATCAAATTCACACTTCTTAGCCTGGCTTAGAAGGCCACTGATGATCCAGTGCCTTCCTGTTTCTCAAGCTACGAATGCTCTTCACCTTGACTCTCACCCTACAGTTATACTTGACCATTGGTTCTCGAGAGTGCCAGGCTTTATCTTGCTTCCTCTGTGCCTTTGAACATATTGTCACTTCCAACTGGAATGCCAGGCCTAGCCAACCCTCATTCCTCTTTCAAGGCTTAACTCAGTTGACACTTTGTCTAGAAGCTTTCCGGACCCCTCCAGCCTGAGTTGTTGTGCTCCACCTCTGTGTTCACAAAGCACCACCTGCAAGTTCTGGCACTTCCTGTTCCATTGGCATGTAACACATCATTTCAGCATTGTCTGTTTCTGTGCTTTTCCCAAACTTCTTAAGAATGAGGGCTGACTCTTATTCATCTTCACGTCCCCAGCAGTGAACACAATACCTGGCTTAATAGATGCCTGTTGAATGAATAAAGGATGAGGAATTTGCAAAGGCAGTTCTATCACACTTGATTGAATCTACAAAATTTATAATTCATCTATACCCTTCTGAGACTATTTGAAAATATGATTTTGTATCCAACTTGTCAAATAAAGGAAGATTTGGCAGTGATCCTTTTTTATCCAGGTTTTAAAAATAACCAATTAAATCAGTCTAAAATTTACACTCTGAGGTCTGAATTGTTGGGATAGATCACTGCCATATTTCCCCTTCAGTTTAAACTTGTTCCATTTATTTCTTCATTTCCTTGCAATTCTGTCTTCCAGCTCTATAGTAATCTGAGATTACAAACTAACATATTAAGTTCACTTGCCAGGCATGGTGGCTCACGCCTGTAATCCCAGCACTTTGGGACGCCAAGGCGGATGAATCATCTGCGGTCAGAAGTTCGAGAGCAGCCTGATCTACTAGAAATACAAAAATTAGCTGGGCGTGGTGGTGGACGCCTGTAAGAGGATCCCAGTTACTTGGGAGGCTGAGGCAGGAGAATCACTTGAACCCAGAGGGTGCAGTGAGCCAAGATCACGCCATTGCACTCCAGCCTGGGCAACTAGCCAGACTCTGTCTCAAAATAAATAAATAAATAAATAAATAAATTCCACCTGTGATCCCTAGGGCCACAGATAGACCTTAAAGAAAATATTAATAATATTTTTGCAGGTCGGGTGTGGTGGCTCATGCCTGTAATCCCAGCATTTTGGGAGGCCGAGGTGGGCTGATCACTTGAGGTCAGGAGTTCAAGACAAGCTTGGACAGCATGGCAAAACCCCGTCTCTACTAAAAATACAAAAAAATTAGCCAGGCATACTGGCCCACATCTGTAGTCCCAGCTATTCGGGAGGTTGAGGCATGAGAATTGTTTGAACCTGGGAGTTACAAGTAGCAGTGAGCTGAGATCACGCCACTGCACTCCAGCCTGGGCAATAGAGGGAGACTCTGTCTCAGTAATAATAATAATAATAATAAAAAATAACATGTTTGCTAATAATTTGCTCTATATGCACTCAGATAAGGCCTTTAGCTCCCATCATCTGGATTCTTCCCTAAAGTATCTATCTGGAGAAGTTCAGCAGCATTGCCTCTAGATCTAGAAAAAGTAATACAGCTCTCCTAGAGAACTTGCTACAAGCAGATTTCCCTTTGGATCACACACATAGGAGCAGCAGAGGGAGCTGCCCTCTTCAGAGCACTCACGGAGCCCACCCCTTTGGGAGGCCCAGTGCTTGGGTATGTGGCTATGATGACCTGGAAGGTATCTGGATATACCTGTTGTGCAGCAGGGTAGACACAGACTTGCCTTTCTGAAGCCCGAGTTGTGAGGCTGGAGCAAAGGAGGAGCAGAACTGGGTTAGGTCCTTGTAGGTAACTGATCAGCTTTTCTCAGCCAGGCTTCTATAAGATAATTAAGGCCTGGAGAAAATGAACTGAGAGACTATATCCTCAGTTCCCCCTGTCTTAGTCCATTTTGTGCTGCTATAATAAAATACTACAGACTGTGTGATTTATAATGAACAGAAGTACATTTTGCTCATGGTTTTGAAGGCTGGGAAGTCCAAGATCAAGGGCCTGTATCTGGTGAGGGCCTCACTGCTGCGTTATCCTATCCATGGCAGCAGGCAGAAGGACAAGTGAGGGCCAAAGAGAGCCAGGAAGTTGAACTTGTCCTTTTATGACAAACCCACTTCCATGATAATGGCATTAATCCATTCATGAAAGCAGTGCCCCCATGACCCAAACCCCTCCCACTAGGCCCCACCTCCCAACACCACTGCACTGGGGATTGAGTTTCCAATGCATGAATTTTGGAGGACACATTCCAAACATTCCAAACCCAGCACTCCCAAAGATGCTAGCTGGTCCCATTCTCAATTCATAGGAAAGAAATTAACGCTATATAATAGATGCCTTAGGGCTGTAAGGGCTTAAATTTTCTTCTGAAATTCCAGTTGCCAAGGGTTGACATTGCACCATTTTGCTTACACTGAGTTTCCTCAAGGTAGATCATCTCACCTACTCCAATGGCAGCATCTCTTCCACTTGCTACTTAGTGATAACCCACTTGTCCCACTTGTCCCATGTCCTCAACTTCACTGAAAAGTATAGCAATTTCTTCTCTTCTTTTTTTTTTTTTTTTTTTTTTTTGAGATGGAGTCTAGCTCTGTCGCCAGGCTGGAGTGCAGTGGCGTGATCTTGGCTCACTGCAATCTCCGCCTTCAGGGTTCAAGTGATTCTCCTGCCTCAGCCTCCTGAGTAGCTGGGGTTACAGGCACGTGCCACCACACCCAGCTAATTTTTGTATTTTTAGTAGAGACGGGGTTTCATCATGTTGGTCAGGATGGTCTCAATCTCCTGACTCGTGATCCTCCCACCTTGGCCTCCCAAAGTGCTGGGATTACAGGGGTGAGCCACCATGCCCAACGAAGTATAATAATTTTTAAATCACCAAGAAAATATCTAATAATGATCCCAGAGTACTAAAGACTCAAGTGTTCCAATGGTCAAAGTTCTTTGAGGTTGGGAGGCTTTTGGTTTTACTTCCGGTCTCTGTCATCTTTGCCTTAAAAGCATATGGGGGTGATATAAAGAACACAGACATGATACTTCTAAATTTATTTTATTTGAAGAAAAATATGCTTATAATGTAATAAGGCTCATTATAGACAATATCCTAAACACGGGGAAAAAAAGGAAAATAGCCAATAATTCTTTGTCTTATTGGCTAAATATATCAGCCATTGTCAATTTTCTTGCTTGTTTGTTTTTGAAACAAGGTCTCGCTCTATTGCTTAGGCTGGGGTGCAGTGGTGCAATCTCAGCTTACTGCTCCCACGCACCACCACTCCCAGCTTTTTTTTTTTTTTTTTTTTTTGGTATTTTTTGTAGAGACAGGGTTTTGCCATGATGTTCAGGCTAGTCTCAAACTCCTGGACTCAAACAGTCCACTCTCCTCAGCCTCCCCAAGTGCTGGGATTACAGGTGTGAGCTACGGCTCCCAGCTTCAATTTTTTTGAGTGTATAATTATGTATTTTCTTTTTGTAGTTGAGATCATTTAATGAACAGCCACATATTCACATAAATTGTGTCCCCTACCTTATTTATTTATATTTTTGCTTATCATATTATAATCACTTTTCTCATGTCACTAAAAATTCTTCCTAAACGTTGTTTTCAGTGGATGTCATCAGAGTCTATTGTATGGCTGTGTTGAACCATTTGCCTATATTTGGACATTTACATGGCTCTCAATAAATACACTTTCCAAGGCCCTAAACAGATCCCCGGAGCCTCAGCACAGGCTCCTTCTCTTGGCCTTTGGCGCCCATCCCCAGAGAGATGGAGTCAGCCAAACAAGATGATAAACAGAACAGTTAACACACTGCTTCCCCAGCTGAGCCTTATGGGTTGGTGGGTGAAACAAAGCCCCCAAAAGAGAAAAAACACTCACTGGGCACTGGCAACAGAGACTTAGGGTCAGTTCACAGCACAGACACTCCATAGCCCAGAGAAACATGAGGCCACACATTATTCTTTTAGAGGATCAAGTTCCTGATGTTGGACTATCTGCCAAGCAGAGCAAACCTCCACCTCCCTCTCACTTTGACTCCCTGAGGGGAAATGTGTCAGTTTGTATGCAGTATAGATAGAGCAGATATGCCTGGTTTTCCTTTGTTTGGGGAAGAAAAAAAAATGTTACCACCTAAAAGGAAAATTGGCTGGGTGTGGTGGCTCACACTTGTAATTCCAACACTTTGGGAGGCTGAGATGGGAGGACTGCTTGAGCCCAGGAGTTCGAGACCAGCCTGGGCAACATAGGGAGACCCCACCCCCCAATCTCTCCAAAAAGAATGTAAAAATTAGCCAGGTGTGGTGGTGCCCGCCTGTGGTTGCAGCTACTTGGGAGGCTGAGGTGGGAGGATCGCTTGAGCCTGGGAGGTCGAGGCTGCAGTAAGCCATGATCACACCACTGGACCCCAGCCTGGGCACAAAGAAAGACCCTGTCTCAAAAAAATTAAAAAATAAAAAAGAGAAAGAGATAAAGCGTGCACACACACACACACACGCACACACACACACACGCACACACACACACACACACACACCCCTCAAGGCTCCAGCCTTGAAAATTTTCAGGTCTTGGGAGGATGTCAAGAAGAGAAGGTCAACTAGTTCATCCTCCTGCTTCTACAGGGCCCTACCCTAAAAACATTCCACAGCAATACCAAACCATAACCAAATGGTCATACAAAGTAATTTTCCCGAGAAAAATGGAAAGTGTCTTACTCCCAGAAGCTTATAGGTAAGTATTTAGTTGCTGTCTTGGAACATCACACAATATGCCCCAGCTCATCCATGTGCAATAAAAGCAGAGCCTAATGCCTTGGGTCTGAAGATTTATGAGCTTCCACATACATTATCTCATTTGATCCTTGCTTCAGCCTTATAAGGTAGACAGGGGAGGTAAATTTTAATCTACTTGACAGGTGAAGAATCTGAGGCTTAGAGAGGCCACCAGCTGGTGGCCAAGGAAGATTTTTTTTTTTTTTTGAGATGGAGTTTTGCTCTTGTAGCCCAGGCTGGAGTACAGTGGCACAATCTCAGCTCACTGCAACCTCTGCCTCCTGGGTTCAAGAGATTCTCCTGCCTCAGCCTCACGAGCTGGGCTTACAGGCGGGTGCAACCATGCCTGGCTAATTTTTGTATTTTTAACGGAGACAGGGTTTCACTGTGTTGGCCATGGCTGGCCTTGAACTCCTGACCTTAAGTGATCTGCCCGCCTCGGCCTCCCAAGTGCTGGGATAACAGGTATGAGCCACCACACCCGGCCAGAGGATCTTGAACTCTTTTCTTTGTCTCTCTCTCTGTTTTTTGTTTTTTGTTTTTTCCGGAGATGGGGTCTTGCTCTGTCACACACGCTAGAGTGCCGTGGTGCAGTTATAATTCACTGCAGCCTTGAACTCCTGGGTTCATCCTCCCACCTCAGCCTCCTGAGTAGCTGGGACTGCAGGCACATGCCACTGTTAAAAATTACGGCTAATTTTTTTTCCTTTCTTTCTTTCTCTCTTTCTTCTTTCTGTCTTTCTTTCTTTCTTTCTTTCTTTCTTTCTTTCTTTCTTTCTTTCTTTCTTTCTTTCTTTCTTCCTTCCTTCCTTTCTTTTCCTTCCTTCCTTCCTTTCTTTCTTTTCCTTCCTTCCTTCCTTCCTTCCTTCCTTCCTTCCTTCCTTCCTTCCTTCCTTCCTTCCTTCCTTCCTTCCTTCCTTCCTTCCCACTCTCCCTCCCTCCCTCTCTCCCTCCCTCCCTTTCTTCTCTTTCTTCTTCCTTTCCTTTCCTTTCTTTTCTTTTGTTGAGGCAGCATGGCACTCCCAGTCACCCAGGCTAGAGTACAGTGGCACGATCACAGCTCATGGCAACCTCGACTTCTGGGCCTCATAAGATTCTCCCACTTCAGCCTCCTGAGTAGCTGGGACTACAGGTGTGCATCACCACATTCAGCTAACATTTTGTATTTTTAGTAGAGATGGGGTTTTGCCATGTTTCCCAAGCTCGTCTTGAACTCCTGAACTCAAGCAATCTGCCCCCTCCTTGGCCTCTCAAAGTGCTGGGATTACAGGCATGAGCCATCGCACGTGGCTACAACTGGCTAATTAAAAACAATTTTTTTTTTTTTTTTTTTGTAAATAGACAGGGTCTCACTATGTTGCCCAGGCTGATCTCAAACTCCTGGTCTCAAGGGATCCTCCTGCCTCAGCCTCCTGAGCAGCTAGGATTACAGACTTGAGCCACCATGCTGGCTCTGAATGCTTTCTTTTGACCTCAAGTTGCGACAAACTGTGCATAACTTAATAGAAAAAATAATCTGTCCTTCCAGACTTCTTTTTGGGCCTCCACCTGAATGGGAGATGCATCTCTTTGTTTTTTTTTTTTTTTTTTTTTTTTTTTTTTTTTTGAGACGGAGTCTGGCGCTGTCGCCCAGGCTGGAGTGCAGTGGCCGGATCTCAGCTCACTGCAAGCTCCGCCTCCCGGCTTCACGCCATTCTCCGGCCTCAGCCTCCCGAGTAGCTGGGACTACAGGCGCTGCCACCTCGCCCGGCTATTTTTTGTATTTCTTAGTAGAGACAGGGTTTCACCGTGTTAGCCAGGATGGTCTCGATCTCCTGACCTCGTGATCCGCCCATCTCGGCCTCCCAAAGTGCTGGGATTACAGGCTTGAGCCACCGCGCCCGGCCGAGATGCATCTCTTTGTTCAGCAGTTATGAAGCATCCACTGTGTGTCCAATTCCAGGATGGGCGCTGCTTAGTCCTGGTGGCCATTTCAGCAGCAGCTTTCCTGTCACTGTGCTGTACTCTGGAAACCCTCCACTCTGAGATGGGCACTGGCCATGCTTCAGCGCTGCCCTCTGGGAGACCCTGGGGAAGGGCTGTCAAGAGTCACTCCTGGCCTGGCTCAGTGGCTTACGCCTGTAATCCCAGCACTTTGGGATCATTTGAATTCAGGTTTTAGAGACCAGGCTGACCAATATGGTGAAACCCCATCTCTACTAAAAATACAAAAATTAGCCGGGTGTGGTGGTGCTGACTTGTAATCCCAGCTACTCAGGAGGCTGAGGCAGGAAAATTGCTTGAACCGGGAGGCAGAGGTTGCAGTGAGCTGAGATCGTGCCACCGCATTCCAGCCTGGGTGACAGAGCGAAACTCCGTTTCAAATAAATAAACAAATAAATAAAATGTGGCTACTGGAACATTTAAAGTTGCATATGTAGCTCACATTTTTTCCATTGGTCTACAATTTATCTTTTACAACCACTGTAAATTGCAAACAGTTCCTCGCTCAGAAATAGTTTGGGTGTTTGTTTTTGTTTTTAATTTTTCATTTACTTAGTCTTTATCCTTTAGATGTTAAAGCAAGAGAAGATAAGCACAACATGTGAAATAAGATTTTGTTTAATATAACCCTTCTATAATTTTAATGTAATTAAGACCATGATCTTGTCTAGGCAAAGTGGCTCATGCCTATAATCCCAGAACTTTGGGAGGTGGAAATGGGAGAATTGCTTAAACCCAGGAGTTCAAGATCAGCCTGGGAAACATGGCAAAATCCCATCTCTATAAAAAATACAAAAATTTGCCTGGAGTGGTGGTGGGCACCTGTAGCCCCAGCTACTTGGGAGACTGAGGCAGGAGGATTGCTTGAGCCTGGGAAGCCGAAGCTACAGTGAGGCGTGACTGCACCACAGACAACAGAATAAGACTGTCTCAAGGGAAAAAAACCAAAAAACAAAAAAACAGGATCTCTTTTAAAGTTTTAAATTTAAACTAAAAAAATTAGGCTAGGCATGGTGGCTCACGCCTGTAATCCCAGCATTTTGGGAGGCCAAGGCAGGCAGATCACCTGAGGTCAGGAGTTTGAGACCAGCCTGGCCAACATGGTGCTACCCTGTCTCTACTAAAAATACAAAAAATTAGCCAGGCATGGTGGCGGGTGCCTTAATCCCTGCTACTCGGGAGCCTGAGGCAGGAGAATTGCTTGAACCCAAGAGGCGGAGGTTGTAGTGAACAGAGACTGTGCCACTGCACTCCAGCCTGGACCACACAGCAATACACCATCTCAAAAAATAAATAAATAAAAATAAGTAAATAGTTTAAAAAATTGTATGGAGACATAATTCACATACCATAAAATTCACTCTCAGGCCAGGCGCGGTGGCTCACTCCTGTAATCCCAGCACTTTGGGAGGCTGAGGCGGGTGGATCACCTGAGGTCAGGAGTTTGAGACCAGCCTGGCTAACATGGTGAAACCCTGTCTCTACTAAAAATACAAACATTAGCCGGGCATGGGGGTGCGCATCTGTAATCCCAGCTACTCGTGTGGCTGAGGCAGGAGAATTACTTGAACCCAGGAGATGGAGGTTGCATGAGCTAAGATCATGCCACTGCACTCCAGCCTGGGTGACAGAGTGAGACTCCATCTCAAAAAAAAAAAAAAATACTCCTTTTAAATATCAGTGTTTTTAGGGAAAAAACAATATTCAGTATATTCAATGAATATAGTGTATTATATATACTACATTATATATAACAATATTATATTCAGTATATTCAGTGTGAAAATATATTCAGTATATTCACGAAGTTGTATAATACCACTATCTAATTCCAGAATATTTTCATCAGTCCCAAAATAAACCCCACACCTATCATCAGTGATCCTTCATTCCTCCTCCCACCAGCCACTAGCAACCACTAATCTATTTTCTGTCTCTACAGATTTGCCTATTCTGGACATTTTGTGTACATGGAATCGTATAACATGTGGTTTTTCAGATCTGGCTTCTTTCAGTTATCATATTTTCAAGGTTCATCCATGATAGAGCAGGGTACTTTATTCCTTTTAATGGCTGAATATTATTCCATTTTAATGATGTACCACATTTTGCTGAGTCATTATTCAGTTAATAGACTTTGGGTGCTTTCCATTTTGGGGCTAATATGAGTAATGCTGCTGTGAACATTTGCGTAGAAGTTTTTTATGGACATATATTTTCAATTCTCTTGGGTCTGTATTGAGGCATGGGATTTCTGGGTCATATGGCAACTCTATGTTTAACTTTTTGAGGAACTGCCAGACTGTTTTTCAAAGTGGCTGCACTATTTATAGCTTACCAGCAACATACAAGGGTTCCAATTTCTCCACATCCTTGTCCACACTTATTATTGTCTGTCTTTTTTATTATAGACACCAGTAGGTGTGAAGTATATCTCATCGTGGTTTTGCCCATCTCAAAGGGCATGGATTTTGTTTCATTAACTAATGTGGTGATTTTCTTGCTCCCATTGTGTAAGTCCGTTTCCTCTTCCTGATAGCTCACTTTTCAGAGTCACCATATTTACTCTGGTTTTCATTGCTACGTATACACCAATGACTCCCAAACCTACCTGTCAAGCCTAGATCTCCTTCCTGAGCCCCGATCTTTATTTGTTTTATTTTTTATTTATTTATTTATTTTTGAGATGGAGTCTCGCTCTGTCTCCCAGGCTGGAGTGCAGTAGCACAATCTTGGCTCACTGCAACCTCCACTTCCTGGGGTCAAGCAATTCTCCAACCTCAGCCTCATGAGTAGCTGGGATTACAGGCACGCACCACCATGCGCAGCTAATTTTTGTATTTTTAGTAGAGATGGGGTTTCACCATGCTGGCCAGGCTGGTCTCGAACTCCTTACCTCATGATCTGCCTGCCTCAGCCTCCCAAAGTGCTGGGATTACAGGCGTGAGCCACCGTGCCCAGCCCAGATCTTTATTAATGCCAAACTGTTAGGCATTTAAATTTTGTCATGGCCAAAACAGCTGATCATCTCAAGTGCCATCTTCATCTCCCCTCCATATTCCCTGCCATGGTTATAAGCATCACTCTCTAACCAGGCAACCAAACTGGAAATCGTGGAGTCATCCTCCACTTCTCGTCATTGTCCACTTCACTGAATGTTATTAACTGTACCCTAGAAATGTCTGTGGAATGCATCTCCACTCCTCTGTGCTCACTGCTCAGCCTGGTCCAAGATCTCATCATTTCCTTTCTTTTTTTCTTTTCTTTCTTACTTTTAAAAAAAAATTTTGGCGGCCGGGCGCGGTGGCTCAAGCCTGTAATTCCAGCACTTTGGGAGGCCGAGACAGGCGGATCACGAGGTCAGGAGATCGAGACCATCCTGGCTAACACGGTGAAACCCCGTCTCTACTAAAAAATACAAAAAACTAGCCGGGCGAGGTGGCAGGCGCCTATAGTCCCAGCTACTCGGGAGGCTGAGGCAGGAGAATGGCGTGAACCCGGGAGGCGGAGCTTGCAGTGAGCTGAGATCTGGCCACTGCACTCCAGCCTGGGTGACAGAGCAACACTCTGTCTCAAAAAAAAAAAAAAAAAAATTTAAATTTTTTATTTTTAGAAGCAGGGTCTCACTGTGTTGCCCAGGCTGGTCTCAAACTCCTGGGCTCAAGCAAGCCCCCTGCCTCGGCCTCCCAAAGTGCTGAGATTACAGGCGTGAGCCACCACGCCCGAACTCCCACCCCCTATTCTATATTCACTGGGTCCTGCACTGTGTAGAGGCCACTTGGCCTCCTTGATTTAATGGCTTGACATCCTTGTTTGCTCCTTCTCTTCCCACTAGGTCTTGGCTTTTCTTTCTCCCTTCCAGTAGAATATCCAGACCCACCTCCCAGTTGTCCTTGAGCTTAAAAACTCAGCTTAATCCTCAGCTGTTTCTCAACTATGATTGACTCCCTTAGCAAGCAAGTGGAATTCTGGTCTCTGTGGCCTTGGCATAGGAAAAACCGGTGTCTCCAAGGACCTCAGCTGCTGAAAGGGAGCTGCATTTAGGAGTTGTATTGACCCTGTAGCATGATGTCTTTCCAGAACAATTCACAAGGCCTAGGGAAAGTATGTCATTTTACTGGGGTAAGAATCCCCAGTAAGAGTCAGTGGTGGGTGGGAGACCGAGGTGGGCGGATCATCTGAGGTCAGGAGTTCAAGACCAGCCTGACCAACATGGCGAAATCTTGTCTCTGCTAAAAGTACAAAAATTAACCGGGCGTGGTGATGGGTGCCTGTAATCCCAGCTACTCGGGAGGCTGAGGCAGGAGAATCGCTTGAACCCGGGAGGTTGAGGTTGCAGTGAGCCAAGACTGTGCCATTGCATCCCAGCTGCCTGGGTGACAGGAACAAAACTCAGTCTCAAAAAAAAAAAAAAAAAAAAAAGCCAGTGGTGGGTGGAAATGGCATCGAAGCCAATATATTCCCTCTACTCTTTGAAGTCCTGGGCTCTTCTGGAGACTTTGGGAAGACATTGAAGAAGGCTGTTCATGATGGTTTAGTGGCCAGGATGGAGAGATGTGGACTGGTAGGTGGTGCAGGTGGATACTGATTGGTGGCTCCCTGGAGGCCTGTAGTAGGATACCAGAGAGTTCTGCCCTGGAGTCTGCCCTGGTTAGTGGAGATCTAGAAGGCATATGTACCACATTGGC
Source organism: Theropithecus gelada (assembly GCF_003255815.1). Taxonomy (NCBI): domain Eukaryota; kingdom Metazoa; phylum Chordata; class Mammalia; order Primates; family Cercopithecidae; genus Theropithecus; species Theropithecus gelada. The sequence continues at coordinate 163,836,743 of NC_037668.1, forward strand.
AGATTATCTGAAGCTGAGAGTCACAGTGAGCTTTTAAACAGCAGAACCAGGATCTAGAAAATTCTAGTCAGGCTGGAATGACAGACTTAGTCTAACAGAGGAACTTTTCTAGCCCACAGAAAAGCAACCTCAGGGAGAGGACCCAATACATCTGAAATACATACAGAGCACTCACATAGAAGAGAAGGGGTCACCTTGTTTTATACAGCCCCTGGGAATAACAGGACCAGAAGGGCTTTCTGACACACAGTCAGGTTAAACCAGAAGAAAAGGGGCCAGGCGTGTGGCTTGTGCCTGTAATCCCAGCACTTTGGGAGGCCAAGGCGGGCAGATCACCTGAGGTCAGGAGTTTGAGATCAGCCTGGCCAACATGGTGAAACCCCATCTCTACTAAAAATACAAAATCAGCCGGGTGTGGTGGTGGGCACCTGTAATCCCAGTTACTTGGGAGTCTGAGGCAGGAAAATTGCTTGAACCCAGGAGGCAGAGGTTGTAGTGAGTGCCACTGCAGTCCAGCCTGGGTGAAGGACTGAGACTCTGACCAAAAAAAAAAAAAAAGTTTCTGTCTTTTAGAGATACTCACTGAGGCCAGGCATGGTGTCTCACACCTGTAACCCCAGCACATGTGAGGTCAAGGCAGAAGGATTGCTTGAGGCCAGGAGTTTGAGACCAGCCTTGGCAACATAGCAAGACCCCATCTCTACAAAAATAAAAGTTAGCCAGGCATAGTGGCACATGCCTGTAGTCCTAGCTACTTGGGAAGCTGAGGCAGGAGGTTCACTTGAGCCCAGGAGTTTGAGGTTATAGTGAGCTATGATCTTACCACTACACTCCAGCCTGGATGACAGAGAGAGATCCTGTCCCTAAAAAAGAAATAGAGTACACACTGAACTATGTATGCGTGAAAGGATATACCTGGAATTTGCTTTTAAATAATCTGAGGATGTGACAAAAATGCGTGGGCATCAGTTGAAACAAGATTGGCCATATGTGGAGAATCACCAAAGCTGGGCAATGGGTACCTTGAGGTTCATTGTGCTGTTCTCTCTAGTTTGTTGTACGATTGAGCTTTTCCATATATAAAGTTTAAAAAAAGGAGGAGGAACAAAAGAAGTGTTAGCCAGGCAGAGAAGAAGGCGAGAGGACCTCCTGTGTGGCAGGAGCAGCATGCATAGGCAGCAAGATCCAAGAGAGTCCAGCATGGGGCAGGGCAGCAAGACCCAAGAAAGCCCAGCGTGGCTGTTCCTCACTGCAACCAGAGTGCAGGCATGAAGGGGAGGGCGCTCAGAGGCAGGCGCAGGCCAGGTCATGGAGGGCTTTGTTGCCATGCTACGAAGTCTGCACTTCATCCTGAAAGCAGAAGCCATGGATCAGAATCACATTTTGAAAGGTCTTTCTGGCTACACAGTGTACTCAAAGAGAAGGAAGACAGGAGGCAGGGGGTTCAGTTAGGAGGCAAGAGATGATGGAGGCCCCAACCACAGCAATGGTGAGGGGATGTGAGGAAGCTAATCTAAGCTATATTAGGAAGGTGGGATGAAGGGAACGTGGCAAGGGAACAGGAAGAGTCAAGGTTGATGTCCCAGTGTCTGTGGGGTGGGAGTGCCATTCCTGAAGATGGAGAAGGCAGGAAGGCAGAGAGCTGCACCACCCCTGACCCCTGACCTCTTAGGCCTAGGACTGGCTACAGAATTTGTAGGACCTAGTGCAAAATGAAAATGTGTTCAAGAATTACTAAGACTTTCAAGACGATGACAGCAGAGAATTAAACCAAGCGTAGGGTCCTTCTGAGCCTAGGGCCCTGTAGGACTGCAAAGGTCAGAAATCATAAAGCTGCTCCTGCTTCAGCCAGTGTACCCTTTTCTGTTTAGAAGGAACAGGAGGGGGGCTGTACAAAAGCCAGGCCTCCTGCTCACAGCCCCAGGCAGCGAAAGAACAGCATGTTCCTTCTGCCACCCTCTGGGACCTCTGTGGGACCCAGAAGCCTGGGACAAATAGCTTGCATTTGTGTAGATCTTTACAACATTTCCCAGACTTGGTTGGGTTTTCCTTGGTGCTGGGATAAAATGAAGAAGCAGAAAGTACTAGCCAGGCACTCCAGAGAGCAGAGTGCTGCAGTGACTTGTTTATCTCCCCAAAGAGATTTCCTGGTTTCTCCAAAAATGGGTTTTGCTGCAAGCTTCCCAGTATGAGTCACCAGACCAGTTGGCAAAGCGTTTAGGTCTGCTGAAAGCAATGGAGTTGACCCTTCATTGGCTGAGAAGATCTGCCACAAGAACCTTCAGTCCCCTAGAGATGGGTTCTTCAACACCCCCAAACAGAAGCCAGAATGGTGCTGCCTGTGCAGTCTTGCGACTGCAGGCTGTGGTGCATGCCCTCACCTCAAAACGCCTCTTTCTCTACTTGCAGTAAATGCAGAAGCCTTGCTGGTGAGAGGAAGGGCCCAGGTGAAATGCAGACACTGCTCACCCTGCCTTCCTTTCTGGTGCCTCTTGATAGCTCTTGGCAGGCTTTTGAGGTCAGGCCACCTTCCCCCATTTACCATCCCTTTCAGTAGAAACCCTGGTCCTTAAAGACTCAAGGCAGGTGACACTTGCAGTGCGAGTGCCCAACCACCCACCTCTGCACATTATCTTTGTCTTTTCCAGAAGGTTTCTTTGCTGCCCTTCCCTACAAAGACAGAGCAGGCCCTGAGATGGTGGCACTCGCTCCTCTTGTAAAGCCTGGTCTCCCGCAGGACTGCATCAGAAAATGCCCTCTTTCCCCAGGTTCACAAACCACTGCCCTTTTCTTGGCTGCCATTGCACCACTCCGACCCCTGGAGATCATCTTGGGAGGTAAAAAGGAATCATGGCGTTTCTGTTTATGCTGGAGCTGAAGGCAGTGCCTGAGACCCTTTGGCCCTCTGCTCAGCACTGATGTTTATCACTGGGGCTGATTTGCAATTGCTGGAACAGAGCTAGGCAAAGGCCAGGCCGTGAGGCAGGTCCTGGGCACAGCACAGCCGGGCTGAAGACTGAGTACGGTGACAGGGAATCTCCTCCCACCTCTGGCCACATCCATCCCTCCTTCCCACACCACAGCCTGATACCTCTTGGTTTTTAATTCTGTTTTGTTTTTTGCTGTGGAACCCAGTTATTTAAAGACAAAATTTTTTGTTTCTTTTTCATAAAACAGTCTTTGTTGGTTTTTGTTTCGTTTTGTTTTTTTGAGACAGGGTCTCTCTCTTGTTGCTCAGGCTGGAGTGCAGTGGCATGATGACAGCTCACTGCAACCTCAACTCAGGGGATCCTCTCACCTCAGCCTCCCAGGTAGCTAGGACTACAGGCACATGCCACCACGCCTGGCTAATGTTTATATTTTTTTGTAGAGACGGAGTTTCGCCATGTTGCCCAGGATGGTCTTGAACTCCTGGGCTCCAGCAGTCCCCTCACCCTGATCTTCCAAAGTGCTGGAATAGATGTGCCTTTGTGGTATTTTTCTGATCATAAAAGTATTTCAAGCCAGGTCTGGTGGCTCACACTGTAATCCCAGCACTCTGAGAGGCCAAGGTGTGTGGATCGCTTGAGCACAGAAGTTTAAGACCAGCCTGGGCAACATGGCGAAACCCTGTCTCTACAAAAAATACAAAAATCCGCTGGGTGTGGTGGTGCATGCCTGTAGTAGCAGCTACCTAGGAGGCTGAGGTGGGAGGACCACAAGCCAGAGGAGGTCAAAGCTGCAGTGAGCCGTGATCGCACCACTGCACTCCAGCCCAGAGGAGAGAGTGAGACTTTGTATCACTAATCAAAAAAAAAAAAAAACAAAAGTTCAGACATTAGGTACCTGTTTGGGAAAAAAAGTAAAATTGTCACCTTGCATCATATCCCAGGGTAAAATCCAGAAGAATTAAAGATCTAAGCTAAAACTCCTCTAGATATAGGGTAAGAGTTTATCAGGATAAGAGGAAATAGAGCTTTCCAAGTGGTGAGACCATCACTGCAAGAGCCCAGAGGCCGGCTCCTTCTAGCACCGAGAGAGGAGGGCAGCTGCATGGAGACTGTAGGGAGGAAGGCCAAGAGAAGGCACTGACAGAGGGAGGCCAGTGGCCAGGTCACGAAGGGCCTGTGAGTCTGAACTTCATGCTGAGGCTACTGGAGAGCCACTGAAAGGCTTCATGGATGGGTCTGCCCTTCAGCAAGGTCCCTGGGGCTGCAGTGCAAGGATCGCCCTGGAGGAGGTCAGGGAGAAGGTTGTTGCCATAACCCCATGAGAGGTGATAGTGGCCTGGACCAAGGGAACATCAGTGAGGATGGAGGAGAGGGATTGATTTGAGTGGTGTTCAGGCTGTAGTATCTGTGTGCAGGTAATGAGGGAGTATAGAATGGGTCGATTTCTCAGCCTTCCTCCAAAATCCCTTGGGCTACTGGTAGGGAAGGGTGAGTGAGTACAGAGCGGTCCATGTTGCCTCCCCACAGATTCCTCCTTTAAGGTACTTTGGGGCACATAAACCTAGATATTCATTAGACAGTACTACCGTCCCAGTAGTGTCTGGCCCAGAGATCCAGCTTTGAGAGACATTAGTACGTAGAATGCAGCAGATGCCATCAGAATGGATGAGATAATCCAGGGAGAGGGTCTAAAGGTGAAAACAAAGGAGGCCTCAAACAAGACCTTGCCAACACCCACATTTCTCAAGGAAGAGGGACCATGAAGGAGGCCTAAAGGAGCTGTCAGAAAGCTAGAAGGAAAGCCATGAAGGCTGTGGTGGAGACCAGTGGGGAAGCGTTTTGAAGGGAGGGCCTGGCCAACAGCACCAGATGCTTCCCATGCAGTTTGAGCAACATAAGAAATAAAATATAAATGCGACTTAGCAACAGGAGGGTCAGAAGTGATTTGGATGAAACTAATTTCCATGGAATGTTGGGGGTGAGGCAAGAGTGTGTGGGATTGAGGAATGAACAGGGATCAAAAAGTAGATCTCTTTGGGGAAGTTTGGGTATACGGGAAGGCTGACGCTACAGCTGGAAGGGACCGTGGGCAGAAAGAGGATCTGATTAACTGGGAGAGATGGGCAGGTTTAAAGGGTGGTGGGAAGGGGCCAGGAAAGAGGGAGAGGCTAAGGCTGTGGGAGAGGGCTCGGGAGTGTAATGTGGGGAGGAGGGGTGAGCCTGGGCAGGAGGAGAGGGAAGGGTGACAGCTGAGCCTGGAAGTGAGTGTGTAGGAGAGCTGGCAGGAAGTTGGAGAATTGCCATGGGTTGTTTCCTCTCTCTGCCTGGGAAGAAATGAGAGGAGACTTTGCCAAGAATAGGGGTGGAGTGGGACAAGAGATACTAAGAGAAGGGAGAAGAATTCGGATAGATGCTGTGAAGAACCAGGAGAGAGTTAGACCCATAAAGACAGTTACCTTTTATTGAAAGCTTCCTGTGCATTTGGCACTATTGTAAATGTGTTATCCACTCACCTCACTGAAGCCTTACTGCCGCCCCGTACCAGATGTGATCCCCATTTTACAGATGAGGAAGGCAAATTAACCTGTCCATGTTGACACAAGAGCAAAGCGTGGAACCCTGGCCTTCTGACTCTCAAGCCGGTCCTCAGCATTGGCGCCATTTGTGAGCGTGAGGGTTCACAGGGGCTGTAGACAGTGGACGGCACCACGTGGGCTGTGAGCTACTTTCCCCAGACAGCCCAGCACCTGGGAGGAGGAGCTACACAGACCTGCGGTTGGTGCTTTGGCTGTAGGCTTGGGGCTTTGGCTGGCGCTTGTGACCGGGGTTGAGGATACTGGCAAGATGGTGACTGACATGCTGAATAGAACAAGAGGTGAAGCAGTCAAGGTGGGTAGTGTAGAGAAGTCAGAATTTGGGTCTTATTCTAGCAGCTCCACTTTTGGGTCCATCTACACTCCCAAAGAGTTGAAAGCAATGACCTACACAGATATGGGTACACCCATGTTCATAGCAGCATTATTCACAATCCCAAAAACAACCCACGTGTCTATCAATGGATGAATAGATAAACAAGGTGTGTATGTACATAAAATGGTAAAATTATCAAGGTACATACATACAATGGAATACTATTCAGCTTTAAAAAGGAAGGAAACTCTGAATTCAAATGTTGGAGGTGTCCCCATTTCACAGTAGCAGCCTCCATTTGGCAGGGCTTAAGTCTCACTCTTGCCCACATACCTTCCTCAGCAGCAAAAGGGCTGGCAATGATCTAGATGAGAATTGAGGATTAAGGAGACAAGCCTTGTCCTGAAACAGCATGGTTTTGTTTTGTTTTGTTTTGTTTTGTTTTGTTTTGTTTCTCTTGAGACAGAGTCTGGCTGTCACTCAGGCTGGAGTGCAGTCGTGCAATCTCAGCTCACTGCAACCTCTGCCTCCCGGCTTCAGGTGATTCTCCTGCTTCAGCCTCCTGAGTAGCTGAGATTACAGGCACTGACCACCGTGCCCGGCTAATTTTTTGTATTTTTGGTAGAGATGGGGTTTCACCATGTTGCCCAGGCTGGCCTCGAGCCTCAAGTGATCCGCCTGCCTCGGCCTCCCAAAGTGCTGGGATTACATGCATAAGCCACTGTGCCCAGCCTGAAACATCACTTTTTGAGTGGTGGTCCAAGGAAAAGCCACTAAAGAAAGTAGATAACAGAGGACAGATCTGGGAGTTGTGTCTTAGCTTCACGCTAACAAGTCTCTTGTTTGCTAAAACAAACTCGACTTCTTCCCAGCTGCTCAGTCCTTTGGGAGAAAGGGTGAAGATGGAGAATAAAATGGCTGTCATTCCCCCGCCCTGGTCCCAGCTTCCCACCTCTGGCCCAGTGGGGCTGGGCTTCTCCTTGTTTATTACATTCCTTTCAGGAACGTCAGTGGTGGGCAGGCTCCGGGAGCTGGCCTGCCTTGCCTCACTGCCTCTCAGCTCCCACCTCCTTCCTCACAGCTCTGGACATCCTCAAGGTTGCAGGCCTTAGAAGGTGGCCAAAGACCCTGGTGTACTTCTCAATGTGGACTCCGGGAAGTTTGTTTTTGTGTTTATTTTTTCTGAGATGGAGTCTCACTCTGTCACGCACACAGCCATCTCAGCTCACTGCAACCTCCGCCTCCCGGGTTCAAGTGATTCTTCCACCTCAGCCTCCCGAGTAGCTGGGATTACAAGCGCCTGCCACCACGCCGGCTAATTTTTGTGTTTTTAGCAGAGATGGGGTTTCACCATGTTGGTCAGGCTGGTCTCAATCTCCTGACCTCAGGTGATCCGCCCCCATTGGCCTCCCCAAAGTGCAGCGATTACAGGCATGAGCCACCGTACCTGGCCGGAAGTTTAATATATATATGGATGTGTCCTGCAGTCAAACCTGGTGTGGGACCACCCTGGTCTGGACCCAGTTCCCCAAGGGAGGGGAAAGAGAGTCTGGAGAACCACTAGCAGAGGGCACAAACTAGACAGGTGCACATGTGACCTTGGACCCTTCAGGGAGGCTGTCTCAGGCTCGGCCTCCTTGGGAAAGGATGTGGGCTGCTTTGCAATGCTCTGCTGCGGGTCTTGCTGAAAGGCAGAGCCCTGGGTTCTCTTTCCAGAGATGGGATGGAGTCACAGGCATCCATTCTCCTTGCATCCCTGGCCCCTTACACCAAATGCCCACTTATCTTACCCCTGTCTTGGCCTGCCCTGGGCCTTGGCACCAGGCTGTCTTCACCAGCTCTGCTCACCCAGCCCCTGCTGGCCTAAATGATCTAGGGTGAGGGGTCAGGAGTATGACTCTGGGGGCTGGGGAAGAAACCTGGCCCAGGCTGAGAAAGCTGAGGTCCAGGGTTCTCATATCTCCGGCCACACTGAGCCCGCTGGCATTTCAGCCTTGGGATGGGTCTCTGACAGTGGTGAATAGCATGGGAGAGCACTCCTCTGATCCCCAACATCAACAGTCTCAAATCATGTGGTTTCTATTCATCAGTCATTTATTTGTGCCCAGTTCCTTATTCTACAAACTTTCTTGACCTTCATCATTCCAAACTAGTATTTGGCTTTATTTGGTGGACACCATTTTCCTTTTTTTTTTTGAAATGGAGTTTCGCTCTGTGGCCCAGGCTGGAGTGCAGTGGTGGGATCTCGGCTCACTGCAAGCTCCACCTCCTGGGTTCACACCATTCTCCTGCCTCAGTCTCCCGAGTAGCTGGGACTACAGGCACCCGCCACCATGCCCAGCTAATTTTTGTATTTTTAGTACAGACGGGGTTTCACCATGTTGACCAGGCTGGTCTCGAACTCCTGACCTCAGGTGATCCACCCACCTCGGCCTCCCAAAGTGCTGGGATTACAGGCATGAGCCACCACGCCTGGCTGACACCATTTTCTTATTCATTCATTCAGCAACTCTCAGCATCTACTATGTGCCAAGGCATCATACTGTGTGCTAGGCATCGAGTCAGTAATAAACCATATTTCATGTCCCTGATCCTGCAGGGGAGATGGACAAAGAAACAGAGTGGCCGGGCGCGGTGGCTCAAGCCTGTAATCCCAGCACTTTGGGAGGCCGAGACGGACGGATCACAAGGTCAGGAGATCGAGACCATCCTGGCTAACACGGTGAAACCCCGTCTCTACTTAGAAATGCAAAAAAACTAGCCGGGCGGGTTGGCGGGCGCCTGTAGTCCCAGCTACTCGGGAGGCTGAGGCAGGAGAATGGCGTGAACCCGGGAGGCGGAGCTTGCAGTGAGCTGAGATCCGGCCACTGCACCCCAGCCTGGGCGACAGAGCAAGACTCCGTCTCAAAAAAAAAAAAAAAAAAAAAGAAACAGAGTGATAGGGGCCAAGACAAGGGAGGGAGTGAAGGGAGCTGTGGGGGAGGGGGAGGAGAAGGGTTCAGGGGTCAGGGGTCACTTCCCAAAGCACACTGTGCTTGATGCTGACGTTGATCCTGGACCATGAGTAGAGTGAGGCTGGGTGAAAATGGGGTGGAGCAATGCCTGTGCGAAGGGACAACATTGTAGGATGAGGCTTGGGAATAAGAAAGTAGATGAGGCTGCAGAGGAAAGCCTCTTCCTCTACACGCTCTGCTCTCCATTTACCAAACTCCCACTCCTTCTTCAGGAACCAGCTCAAATGTCTCTGCCTTCATGGAACCTTCCTCCACTCCTTCCAGGTGCAACCTCCCGGCTCTGTGCTCCACGTACATTAGCAGCCTGGAAGGGCTTTCTCAGGCTTACTGTTTGCTTCTGTGGATCTTGTTAGCGCTCAGCCAGGCCTCCTCCACAGGCCCTGCTCTGTGCCCCAAGCTCCCTGTAGTTAATGCCATTCATGTATTCTTTGGGTTGCCTCTTCCCAGCCTTATTATGGTGTGGGGCATAGTTTTCTTACCTCCATTTATTTCCTTTTTGGCCTCAAAGTTAAGCACAGGCCTTTTCATTTGAGTCTCATTGCCAAGCACTGGCAAAAGCAACACAGGGAAGTGACAGAGTAAGGTGGCATACAGTGGAGGTCCCTGGGCCATAGACCCTGACTCCTGATGGTGTGAAAATTAGAAGCCCAATAGGTTTGTTTTTTTTCAAGACAGGGTGGTCTCACTCTGTCGCCCAGTCTGGAGTGCAATGGCATGATCTTGGCTCACTGCAACCTCCACCTCCCGGATTCAAGCGATTCTCCTGCCTCGGCCTCCTGAGTAGCTGGGATTACAGACACCCACCACCACACCCGGCTAATTTTTGTATTTTTAGTAGAGGTGGGGTTTCACCGTGTTGGCCAGGCTGGTCTCAAACTCCTGACCTCAAGTGATCTGCTCACCTTGGTCTCCCAAAGTGCTGGGATTACAGGTGTGAGCCACTGCACCCAGCCCCCAGTGGGTTTCTGACCTTGGTTTTTAGTCTCTTGAGGCTGCCTTCTCCCTAACTCTGCCTTAGCAAAAGCCATGGGACCCTTTCCTCCAGGTGGTCCCTCCTCTCAGTCTGGCATGAAATCCAAGAGAATGCTGGATGTCCCTTTGAGAACCTTTGGGGGTGACATTCAATTTACCATCTCTCTACAGAGATTGTATCCATCCCTGTGTCCCCAGAGCTAAGCCCAGTGCTTAGCACTTGTGTGCATCTGGCCAAACGATCACACGCCCAGATGGCTCTCTCTGGGTTTGTGGTGTGTGCTTTGCAGGAGCTCCTGCCAGGGGTGTGGCATTTATTCCTTAGTGAATCACTGTGACCGTGGGGAGCACAGCATAGTAGTTAAGAATATATCTGCTAGAACCCAAGAGATGTGAGTGTGAACTCCAGTCCTCCCACTTACTACTGATATAGTTTAAGAATGACACCATCAGCCATGCAAGGTGGCAGGCACCTGTAATCCCAGCTACTCGGGAGGCTGAGGCAGGAGAATCGCTTGAACCCAGGAGGCAGAGGTTACAGTGAGCTGAGATCGTGCCACTGCACTCCAGCCTGGGTGACACAGCAAGACTGTCTCAAAAAAAAAAAAAAAAAAGTATGACACCATCTGCAAAAGGGAAACATATTAACACTGACTCCCAGGACTCCCAGAAGCTGTAACTGCCCCTGAGCACACTGTTCAGAGGTAGTGAATTTGCAGCAGTTAATTTCTTAGGCACCACAGTAATGTGATGGTTTTTAAGACCATAATGAAAAAAGCATATAGGCTGGGCATGGTGGCTCACACCTGTAATCCCAGCACTTTGGGAGGCTGAGGCAGGCGGATCTCTTGAGCACAGGAGTTCAAGACCAGACTGGGCAACATGGTGAAATGCATCTCTGAAAAACAAAACAAAAATTAGCCAAGTGTTGTTATGCACGCTTGTAGTCCCAGCTACTCAGAGCCTGAAGTGGGAGGATCGCTTGAGCCTGGGAGACAGAGGCTGCAGTGAACCATGATTGTGCCACTGTACTCCAACCTAGGCGACAGGGTGAGACCCTGTCTCAAAAAAAAAAAAAAAAAAAAACCGGCCAGGCGCAGTGGCTCACGCCTGTAATCCCAGAACTTTGTGAGGCTGAGGCGGGCGGATCACGAGGTCAGGAGATCGAGACCATCCTGGCTAACACAGTGAAACCTCGTCTCTACTAAAAATACAAAAAATTAGCTGGGCGTGGCGGCGGGCGCCTGTAGTCCCAGCTAGTCAGGAGGCTGAGGCAGGAGAATGGCGTGAACCCGGGAGGCAGAGCTTGCAGTGAGCCGAGATCCCACCACTGCACTCCAGCCTGGGCAACAGAGCAAGACTCCATCTCAAAAAAAAAAAAAAGCAAATAGGAAACAGTGGGAAAGGAAGACCTCAAGGTAGAAGGTGAAGGTGGGCACATGTGAAAGGCTCCAGCTCCCAGCAGCCCAAAAGGGCTCCTCCCTCAAGCCTCCTCTTGCTGAGACTGGAGCCTCACCAAGCTCTGTCCACTTCAGATGGCAGTGCTGAGGAGTCAATTACATTGATGACTTAAGTAAAGCACTTATTAGCACGGTATCTTGCACCTTGTAAACACTAAATGGTGGCTGTGGATGTTGTGATTAACATTCTTGTTTCAGTGTTGGGTGGCTGGGGGTGAAGGGCTGTGTCTGGAACAGGCATTCAGGTGAAAGAGCGGCTTAGCACATAGCCCCACTAATGCGAAGAGCATAATATAGAGGTTGAAAGTTCAGACTCTAGAGCCTGAGAACCTGAAATTGAATCCTTGCTTTATCATGTAATAGCTGCATAATCTTGGGCTTCACTTTCTTCTTCTGTAAAATGGGGATGTGTTGTAGAGTCATCTGAGGACTGCATGAGTGCATAACTGGATGAGAGGCACCTGGGGGCAGCATGGCAGCCAGCACTCACCACAGTTAGCTACTGTTACATTGGAGAAGTGAGCTGTTAGGAAGCTCTTCGGTACTCCCTGGACTAAGGATTTGGGGAAAAGGATTGAACTCAGGTTGTGGAACTTGACTTCTCAGGTGGACTGGCAACCAGGGGTGGGGACCATGCCCTTCAGAACTATGGGCTCAAGGCCAGGCTCACACCTGTAATCCCAGCACTTTGAGAGGTCAAGGCGGTAGGAGTGCTTGAGGCCAGGAGTTCGAGACCAGCCTGCAACATAAGACTCCATCTCTTCCCCGCAAAAAAAGAAAAAGAAAGAAAGAAATATGGGCTCAAAGCAATGAAATGAGCTCCTCCAGTGTTAGAATTTCTCTAGTTTCTTCACTGGATGGAAGGGGGGGCCATTTTCACACCTGAGGCCCCACCATCTGCAGACATTTTGCCAGGGGGCTGCAGGCTGTGCCCCACCCCCACGAGTTTCTTCACACACTCACAAGTGGGTTGGCTCCTGGAGTGCGGCGAGAATCCACCGAGAGGTCAGGCAGGGTGGGAATGGAGCAGTAGGGGCGTCTGGGATGCCTGCAGGAGCACAGCTTTTCTTAGCTTCGTGACTGCATGGGCCTTGGCTTCTCAGCCCACATTTTACCAGGTACACATGTTCCCCTGGGGGGTGCCCTTGATGACCCTTCTGAAGCCCTGAGCATGTGGGAGGCTGTGCTCACATGGCCAGCATTCTTCTGGGGAATGAGAGCACAAGCCTCCAGCATTGCTTGTCAGGTTTATTGGGTGTGGATTGGGCCGCATGCCGTCTATCAACAGGGCTTAAGGTTGGTAGCAGGGGATGGCTGAGAGCTCTGTGGGCTCTGATGTTGAGGGGCCATGCTGGGGCCATGTGGGAAAAGCCTGACTCCCTTCCATTTCTGACAGTTTCCATGTGGGTTATTTGGGGATGGTGCACTTTGCTGTCATCACCAAGCATTTCCAGAGCACCTGCGCTGTGTCAACCCCCTTGCTGAGCATTCTTACTCTCTCCTGCCTTGGTCAGGGGCTGGGAGCTCCAGCTCTGCAGCGCTGTCAGTAGTCTCGGAAAGTACACAGGAAGGCTGTCCTGTAGCACCCCCCATCATACACCAAAGCCCCCAACCCCAAATTAGGAATTCTATGTTGAGCCCCTGTTTTGCAGGGGATTAACTGTGCTCCAGTATGGGCAGAAGCTGAGTGTCTGTGCGGGTTTTTGTGTATAAGCCCTTGAACATTCCCAAAAGTATGTTTCCAGAGATGTTAACCTAAGGAGGTGAGGTTCTACTTGCACGCCATCCGCACTTGTCATTTTCTTCTCCCTTCTCCAACCCCATTTCTGGGTCACAGTTTCCCCAGAGGCCTCTTATAACTAGGAGAGGTGAATGGAAGGGTCCCTCAGAACTCATCCCGCAAAGGCCAGTCAGCCAATGTTTCCCCAGAGTGGGGGCTTTGAAGTTGCGGAAGCAGGTATGGGATGGGTTGGGAAGGGTCAGAGCTGGGATAACCAAAAAAGAGGGTTGCTGGCAGATGCTGAGACCTAGTCCCTGAGCCACTGCCAGAATAGGAGTTGAAGAACTTCAGTCTGAGAGTGGCTAAGAAAGGGGCTGCTGGCCTTTTGGGGGAGGCTACAGTGATTCTGTGGCTGGCCTGAAGGAATGCTGTTGGCTGAAGCGGTAACTCTCCAGCAGGGGGAGGCCTGCTCTGTGTGTGTGTGTGGGGGGCATGTCCTCAATACCCTCTGCTATATACACTTTGATGTGAACTTGTCCCCTGGTTCATCATGTCCCCTAATTTGTGAGGGCAAGACTGTTTCTCATGTAGCACTGTGTCCCTCATACAGTGTTGACAGAAGCCTCTTGGTGAATGGGGCCATGAATGGATGTATGAGCAAGGCCCGCAGCAGGATTCTTGGTGGAATGGCTTGAGAGGACAGACTCCTGGTACCCACAGGGGGCCACAAGTGTAGCTCCCTACAAGTGCTAGTTGCTATTGTTGGTGGGGATAATGCCTGTCCCTATCCCACTCCACCCTGGCCTCTGTCACCATAGGACTGGGGTGGGTTTGGGGGAGGCTTCTCAAAGCAGCCTCATTCCTTCCCACTTTGCAGCCCTCCAGGCAGGTCTCCAGGGCTTAATACATAGTCATTTCATTTTCCATAGAAAAGCACACAATGTAGTTCCATTGGCTACTGGGTAAGAACAAATTTCACCCTGCTAAGCAATTCCAAGATACTAAACAAAGGGGGCAGGGGCTCAAAGAGGAGGAGGTTGGGGCCGTACTGCTTGCCCTCAAGGCTTAATCACTCCTCAGAAGGACCTAGATTTTTACAGCCTATCTCCTATTCAAGGCTTTCTTGTCATCAGGATCTAGGTTTGAGGCCTGGTTCTACCACTTACAGCCCAGTGAGGATCCCCAGGGGGATCAGTCCCATTGTACATATGAGACAACAGGTTCAGAGGTGCTAAGTGACTCAGTCAAGGTCATAGAGCTAGTTGGGGGCAGAGTTGGGATTTGCACATGGGCCAACTGTCTAAAGACCCAATGGGCTCATATACCGCGATGGGCAGAACTTTTCCAGAACAGCCCCCAGTTTTCCCGGCAGCCGTAAAGGGAACCTGTAGCTTTCTAGGGGCAGTATCAGTTGTTACAAGATCTGAATCTTTCATGTCTAATGACCTAGCCCTAGCCTCAGTAGAGGACTCCTGCCCCATATACCACCCAGGGAAACAGGCATTACGGCCCCTACCCAGGGCAGCTGGTGCCAGGAACCCAACTTTCCTCATAGGGTAATGGACCTCCCTTCAACCTGTCTAGTTATTTATTTATTTATTTATTTATTTATTTATTTATTTATTTTCAATAGAGACAGAGTCTCACTCACTATGTTGCCCAGGCTAGTCCCGAACTTGTGGGCTCAAGCAATCCCCCTGCCTCACCCTCCCAAAGTGACAGGATTACAGGGGTCAGCCACCGTGCCTTGCCTCTCCTTAAACTTCCTTTCCGGAGACCCTAGAATCTTTCTTTTTGGTAGAAAACAATAAAACATTTGGCACTCCACATGGAATGCAGCAGGAGACTGCAGGGGGTGAACTCCCCCGGTCCCTTCCAGCCCTGGGCCCTGCTGCCTGCCCTGCCCAGCACACCAGCCCTGTAAGGCATCTGCTGTCCCAGGGGACCTTTGACAGGCCCTCCAGCCCATGGTCAGCTCTTCCCTGCCCTCCCTTGTAAAGATAGATGAGACTGGCAGCTGTAGTGTCTGGTACCAGGAAGTCCCCAGGTGGCTGAAGGGAGTGGGGCCAGAGCCCCAGCTCTTGCTGGGACAGCTTTGTGGGAAATGCAGGGGAATGTTTGGGGGCTCTGAGACATGGGGGAGGCAGGTCAGGGGGACTGATGCAGGATGCTGATGGAGAGGTGGTAAGGAGTTTGTGCATGGGAGTGGGACTGGGAGATGTCACGTATTTCCCTGGGGCTTTCGTGATAAATATAACTTTGGTCAAGGAGAAACCAGCAGTAGGCCACAGCCTAGGCCAAGGTGAAAATGCCGCCTTCTAATGAGCTCCAGATCCACACAAACTGCACCTTTTAATGTTCTAGGGAACTTTAGCCAAGGCCTAGAAAAAGTCTCCTAGAAGCAGAGTTGGGAGACGCCACAGATCCAACCCTCAGCCTGGAGCTCGTAGAGGCATTCCGGATGCCTCTAGATCAAAAGACCGCATAGGTATCACTGACCACCTTCAGGGGACATAGCAAGGGTGGCATCAAACCATCTGAATTGGCATCACCTCAGTCTTGCTTTGGGAAAGGAACAAACGCTTCTGAATTCATGGCAGTGGTATCACCTGTGAGGGGTGTGGTCATTGCCAGTCAGTCCTGCCCTCTTTGGCTCTGCCCTCTCCTAGGCAAGTGGCTGGAAAGTGACCTCTGCAAGCACAGGCAGACCCATATCTTCCAACCTCTTGTTGGAGCTGTTCTCACCAGAGTCTGTCTGCAGACTTCCTCCCTTGCAGCCACGTGGGGCCAAATGACTCTGCAGAGAGGGAGATGCCCTCTCCTCAGGTGATGGGTCACAGGAAGGAAAGAGGTGACCTCAGTGGGGAGCAGCGTGGGCTAGCAAGGCATCAGTGGGCTGTGATTGCCGAATGCAGCACACAGAGGCTCTGGCCTTCGCCCTCAGTAAGTTCTCATTTTAAACTTTCTGGATAGACAAATAATCCTCTTCCTCTCATCTTTTGCCAATGGAAGTGGTGAAATGTTCTCTCCTCTGTTTAATCAGATAAGACTTCTAGAGGAAGCAGCATCAGAAGGGCCAAGGTAAGGGAGAAAATGCTGTGCTTTGCCCATCTGAACCTATCAAGGGCATTAAACTTGGATCCTAACGCACGTGGCAGACACAGAGCAACATCATGTCGCCATAAGGCCTGGAGGAGATGGGGGCAAAGAACCGTTTCTTACCTCTGAGCCTGATCACTAGGTACCTCAGTGAGTCATAGGTCAGTACAGGCTTTCAGAGGTCATCCTTTCCATTCCCCTGCCTCCATCCAGGACTCCCAAACTACCCCGTGCGATTCCCCTAACCCTAATGCTTTTCGCAAAGGGAAAAAAATAACTGTTGCTACCTAGTTTTCTCATCAAGAGGCCTGTGGACCTTTACTGCATGGAAGTTGTTTGTTATATTTAACCTAAACTACTCCTGCTATAAGGGATAGGCAGTTGAGTAAGGTCTAGAGACAGAAACACAGGCAAAAATAACCTCTCAAGGTCACCGGGATGCACCATCAATTCTAGAAGCAAGAAGAAGTTGTTCTAGCCTCCCTTTCAGATTAGCACGAAGGAAGCAGCTCTGCTATGTGCCGGCTCCGAGGAGCTCAGTTCAACAGAAATCCCAGCCCTGGGAGGACTCTGGGCTCCTTCTCCTTTTAAGGCAACGTCTGAGTGCTCAGGGCTACACAAGCTGCAACCAGCCCCAGCCCCTCTCATTCCTGGCTATTTGGAGGAAACTGATGATTAATCAACCCTTTCCCTCCCACCCCCAGCCTGTTTTTCATTAGGTTCTTTTTAAAGTGTTGGCACACCTCCTCAAGAACAGACACTTGGCAGATCCTTGCCAACTAGGACCCCAGTGTAGGGGAGGTAACTAGGAGGGAGTGGGGAATAGTCCTGGATTAGGACAAAGGGGAGAAGTCAGGATGTGGGGTGTCAGGGAAGAAGGTTAAATTGAGCCTGGGCATGGTGGCTCACTCCTGTAATCCCAGTACTTTGGGAGGCTGAGGCGGGCGGATCACATGAGGTTGGGAGTTCAGGACCAGCCTGACTAACATGGAGAAACCCCATCTCTACTAAAAATACAAAATTAGCTGGGCGTGGTGGCGCATGCCTGTAATCCCAGCTACTCAGGAGGCTGAGGCAGCAGAATCACTTGAACCCAGGAAGTGGAGGTTGCAATGAGCTGAGATTGCACCATTGCACTCCAGCCTGGGCAACAAGAGTGAAACTCCGTCTCAAAGAAAAAAAAGAATAAAAAAATAAGGAAAGAAAGAAGGTTAAATTGAGTCCTGGCTAGGGGCGAGAGGGAAGGGTCTGAATGGGAGTCCTAGCTCTGAAGGGGGCTGTGTGAAAAGAGGAGGCTAGTGGGTGAGCTCTGTGGTAGCTGGGCACTTGGGCACCCCAGGGATGCTGGGTGGGCAGAGAGGAGCTGCTTTGGCCCCTGATGGGGAAGGTCAGAGATAGTTACACTGACTTGGTGGCTGTTAGTGAGACAGTCAGGTCTGAAACCCAGCTTTCCCTGAACTTGCTAGGTGAAGTTAGTTAAGTCATGATCTCTCTGGATCCCCAATTTCTCTCTGAGTGAAGCCTACAAGTGGCGTGGGAACTCTGGAAAGGGAAGTTATGCAGTGCACAGTGGGCTCTGAGAACTTCCGAAGTGTGCACATTTTGGGAAGGGAAGGAAGAGGGGAGGGCAGGAGTCTCTGCCTTAGGGCCTGATCTCTAGACCATGGGCCTAGAGAAGCCGGTGCCTCCAGCTCTCACCTCCAAGCTCCCAAAGTGGACAGAATCACTGATGAAACTGCTCTCAACTTGATGAGATCAGGGAATAGGAGATGGAATTCCCTGATCAAACTATGGGCAGATCATTATAAGAGCTTCCTAAAAGGGCTGATCCATTGAGTTTCCTTGTTTCCACTCTATTTGCATACTCCTCTCCTTCGGTCCCTTTCAAATCAAGGTTCAGTAAGGTCACCATCACTTCTGCTCTGGGGTAGAATCCAGTTGATCTTAGGGTCAAACCCAGTTCCCTGGGGGCCTGAGTGAGTGTGAGGGGGAGCTCTCTGCCCCTTGCTCCATCACCACAGCCCCAGTGGGGCCTCCAGCGCAGCTGGACCTTGGGGCCTGCAGGGCAGAAGGCTAGAACAGATACATTCCAAGGCGCTATCTCACTAGGCGCTGTGCCCCTTGGCTGCTTATTGTGATTCTAGCAGAGGAGCCAAGGACTCTCACTGCTAAAAAAACCTAGGGGCTGGTCCCCAATGGCATGTGTTTGTGGTGCAGGTACAAACCGTTTCCATAGGACTCACTTTTCTTTCCATTCCCTCGGCGAGGAGTGGAGGTTGAAGAAATGCAACATGGGCCAGAGAGTGTGATAGAGAGCTGCTTTCCTTTCTTGCCTGCCCTCTCCCCACACCCCAACCTGGCACTCTTGAAAGAAAACTTTTTAAATATTCAAACCGTAGTCTCTTCCTCTTGAAAAACCTTTAGGGGAGGACATCACAGCCTCCCTTTAAGTCCCAGTTGCTCTGGGGTCTCCATCACAGTTGGACAGTTAAGTCTAATGTCTAACCCTGCCACTTCCTCTGCTTCTCTGATGAAGATGAGAAGCAAGTGCTCTCAAAACAGGGCTCAGGCTCGGTGCACCCTTATGGAGGAAGAAACAGGGATCCACGGAGGTGTGGGTGGGTGGCTTATGCTGTGTATAAAACTCAAGCCCCTGGCCAGGCACGGTGGCTCACGCCTGTAATCCCAGCACTTTGGGAGGCCAAGGTGGGTGGATCAGGAGGTCAGGAGTTAGAGACCAGCCTGACCAACATGGTGAAACCCCGTCTCTACTAAAAATACAAAAATTAGCTGGGCGTGGTAGCGCGCGCCTGTAATCCCAGCTACTCAGGAGGCTGAGGCAGGAGAATCACTTGAACTTGGGAGGCAGAGGTTGCCATGAGCCAAGATCACGCCATCACACTCCAGCCTGGGTGACAGAGCAAGACTCTGTCTCAAAAAAAAAAAAAAAAAAACCTCAAGCCCCCATCGCAGCTCAACTGACTAGGGTCCCATGGCCTCTCTCACAAACTTCTCAGTGTCTCGGGGGTCAAAATTGAGTCACAGAATCCAAGATCCAGAATCTGGCAGAGTCTTCCAGAGATCAGCTGACCCAATGAATTCCAGGGCTCTCCACAGAGAGGTGCTTGTCCTTAGCTAAGTTTTTACTAAAAATAAGGACAATACTGTGAATTTTAAAAAACACACATACTTGTTGTTAAGGTATATTCTTTACTCTGTTATGCCTACCTTCTTTAAAATTAGCTCCTTCTTATTTTGATGAGATGATGATGGTAGATAGAATTTTAAAATACCAGACGGGCATGGTGGCTCCCACCTGTAATCTCAGCACTTTGGGAAGCTGAGGTGGGAGGACTGCTTGAGGATAGGATTTTGAGTCCAGCCTGGGCAACATAACGAGACCCCCATCTCTAAGAAAAAAAAATTACAAATATCCTTAATCGGTAAAACAAAATGTTAGCATATGTTGATCCCTCTAGTTTTATTTTTCCTTTGGAAATGTATTGGCTTATAAAATTCCTGTATTTCAGAACTACTGACCTACTCCTTAAAAACTGGGGCCAGGACTAAGGAGGGGATGTGAGGCACTCACTTTGGGCACAGAATACAAGTGGATGCCAAAAAGTCAGTGAGTAAGATAACTGATGTTTTCATGTATGTGTGTGTGTGTATACACACACCACACACACACACACACACACACATATATATATATATTTTTTTTGAGACAGAGTTTTGCTCTTGTTGCTTAGGCTAGAGTGCAATGGCGCAGTCTCGGCTCACCGCAACCTCCACCTCCCAGGTTCAAGTGATTCTCCTGCTTCAACCTCCTGAGTAGCTGGGATTATAGGCATGCACCACCATGTCTGGCTAATTTTGTATTTTAGTAGAGACGGGTTTCTCCATGTTGGCCAGGCTGGTCCCAAACTCCCGAACTCCTGACCTGAGGTAATCCGCCTGCCTCAGCCTCCCATAGTGTTAGGATTACAGGCATGAGCCACCGCGCCCGGCCTTCATGTATATATATATATGTATTTTTTTTTTTTTGAGACAGAGTCTCCCTCTGTCGCCCAGGCTGGAGTGCAGTGGCGCGACCTGGGCTCACGACAAGCTCCGCCTCCCGGGTTCCCGCCATTCTCCTGCCTCAGTCTCCCAAGTAGCTGGGACTACAGGCGATGGCCACCTCGCCCGGCTAGTTTTTTTGTATTTTTTAGTAGAGACGGGGTTTCACCGTGTTAGGCAGGATGGTCTCGATCTCCTGACCTCGTGATCCGCCCACTCGGCCTCCCAAAGTGCTGGGATTACAGGCTTGAGCCACCGCGCCTGGCCTCATGTATATTTTTTAAAATAAAACTAATGCAAAAAGTCCACAATAAACAGCAATGCAAAATTTTAAAGACAGAATCAGTGTTAGTATTTCACCTTTTGCCTCAGGTTCCAATGTGCTTGGCAGGGCACTGCTTAGAAGCAGTTCTTCTAAATCACCCATGATAGGAAAGGGCAATTCTGGGTCTGAGAATACTCCATAAAAGGAACTGCCACAACCTTTGCAGGTGTTTGGTTGTCTCATGACCCTGAGGCCTTGAGTCTGATGTCATTCCATTTCTGCAGCTTAAACCTGAGTCCCTCTTTTGCTGTCCTCAATGGAGACATCCACCCCAGTCTCCCAAACAACACAACTGTCCTTCAGAGGCTCAAGGGCAGTTACGTAAGCGCTCCCCCACACATCCCCATACTCATTCCTCTCCCTCTGTAGCCAGCTTTTCATGTTTATTTTTCTTTTCTGAATTCTTAGGAAAGCAAGCAAGTGGAGACCAAGACAGATGCCAAGAATGGAGAGGAAAGGGGCAGAGATGCCAGCAAAAAAGCCCTGGGCCCCAGACGGGACTCAGATCTGGGGAAGGAGCCAAAGAGGGGTGGTTTAAAGAAAAGCTTCTCTAGAGACAGAGATGAAGCTGATGGCAAGAGTGGTGAGAAGCCCAAGGAGGAGAAGATCATCCGGGGCATTGACAAGGGCCGGGTCAGGGCTGCAGTGGATAAGAAGGAGGCAGGGAAGGATGGAAGAGCAGAGGAGAGGGCAGTGGCCACCAAGAAGGAAGAGGAGAAGAAAGGGAGTGACAGGAACACAGGCTTGAGCAGGGACAAGGATAAAAAGAGAGAGGAGATGAAGGAGGTGGCCAAGAAAGAGGATGATGAGAAGGTAAAAGGGGAACGTAGGAACACAGACACCAGAAAAGAGGGTGAGAAGATGAAAAGAGCAGGTGGGAACACAGACATGAAAAAGGAGGATGAGAAGGTAAAAAGAGGAACTGGGAACACAGACACCAAAAAGGAGAATGAAAAAGTCAAGAAGGATGAACCCTTACATGAAAAGGAAGCCAAGGAAGACAGCAAGACTAAAACACCCGAGAAACAGATGCCCAGTGGCCCCACCAAGCCCTCTGAAGGGCCAGCCAAGGCGGAGGAGGAGGCAGCTCCCAGCATATTTGATGAGCCTCTGGAAAGAGTGAAGAACAATGACCCTGAGATGACTGAGGTGAATGTCAACAACTCAGACTGCATCACAAATGAGATCTTGGTCCGGTTTACTGAGGCTCTGGAATTCAACACTGTGGTTAAGGTGTTTGCCTTGGCCAACACGCGAGCCGATGACCACGTGGCCTTTGCCATTGCCATCATGCTCAAGGCCAACAAGACCATCACCAGCCTCAACCTGGACTCCAACCACATCACAGGCAAAGGCATCCTGGCCATCTTCCGGGCCCTCCTCCAGAACAACACACTGACCGAGCTCCGCTTCCACAACCAGCGACACATCTGTGGAGGCAAGACAGAGATGGAGATCGCCAAGCTGCTGAAGGAGAATACTACCCTGCTCAAGCTGGGCTACCATTTTGAGCTGGCCGGGCCCCGAATGACCGTCACCAATCTGCTCAGCCGCAACATGGACAAGCAGAGACAAAAGCGGCTGCAGGAGCAAAGGCAGGCACAGGAAGCCAAGGGAGAGAAGAAGGATCTGCTGGAGGTACCCAAGGCCGGGGCTCTGGCCAAAGGCTCCCCAAAACCTTCACCTCAACCATCTCCAAAGCCCTCTCCAAAGAACTCACCCAAAAAAGGGGGTGCTCCAGCTGCCCCACCTCCCCCTCCCCCTCCCTTGGCTCCACCCCTTATCATGGAAAACCTGAAGAATTCACTCTCACCAGCTACCCAGAGGAAAATGGGAGACAAAGTCCTCCCTGCCCAGGAGAAGAACTCCCGTGACCAGCTATTGGCCGCCATCCGCTCCAGCAACCTCAAGCAGCTCAAGAAGTTAAGTAGTTGTTGGCGTGAACCAACAGGGTGGGGCTGGTTAGGGCCTGGAGGAGAGGGCAGGACTGCAAAAGGGAAGGCATGCAGAGGAGCTCATGTCGGCTGCAGATGAAATAGACTCCCAGGGCCCATAGGGAACTTCAGGTCATCTTATGCATCCTTCTGCCTGCAGGCAGGTCACACTTGTACATTCCCTAGAGCTGAGACTCTACCCTTCCTTTAAGGAGCTTCCTTTAGCCCCTCACTCCATGCTTCTCTTTCATCCTGCAGTGAAGCCTGTTTCTCCTTAAAATGGAGAAATGGCCTCTACAGAGTAGTTTTGCCTCGGGTCCTTCCTTTAAGTCTTCTCCATTTCCCCAAACAAAAATGATCCATGTTTTACTTAGCCTCCTCTCAGGACAAGCCGAGTCCTACAGGTCAGTCTATCCGAAAGGTCTCTGGGAGACTCACCTCTCAGGAGAGTCTACCTTTGCCTAGCCAGTGCTATGGACACAGGAGCCATCCCTGGACACCCTACTTCTCCAAGCTCTGCCTCCCCTGGAAGTCTGGCCTGGGTGACAAAGTCCATGATCGTTTGTCCATTTGACTGGATACCCAACCCCCACAATATCATCTGGGACAAGATATCATGCGATAAAGGACAATTTCCATTGTAATTCCAGTGGTCACTTGATGACATCCAATTTTTACAGACAAGGAAAAATGCTCCTTCAGTGTCAACACCTCATTCACATTCCACAGACATAACATATTGCAGTGTCTCCTGTGTCCTTCCAGTAGGGAGGGAGGTGAGGTGGCCGAGCTCCCTTCTCTAACCTGTCTCTACTTTGCCCCTACAGGTGGAAGTGCCCAAACTGCTTCAGTAGGACCAGGCTACCAGGCACCATCTGCCAATGCCATGACTGCTCAGGCCTCACCTCCCAGGGCTACACAGACCCTGCCCACCCCGTCCCTGACTGACCTGCTGTGGATGTCCCTATTCTGCCATGGGACAGTCAAGGCCTGGGTCACGCTCAAGGAAGGATGCCTTATCTCTTCTCGCTTTCCTTTTCTTGTCTCTGAGGCTCTCCAAATTTTGCTTTAATACCTGGAGCTCAGGTTTCCGGACAAGAAGAGTCCTTTTAGCACATCGCTGAGAAGATGGCACTGTCCAGGGCCCATGTAGCTGGCAAGCTGCAAAAGACCTGTGATCCAGGAAAGATGTCCCACAGGGACCACATCCACCCCAGCCCCACTGCCCTCTAGGGCCAGGATTCAGGCCTCTGAGGAGCCCACGGGGCAAAGCTGCTGGGCCAGTGGCACTCTGTGTGGGACAATGGCAGAAAGATGGAGAGGCACGGGGGCACAAAGGGGAGCATGGGGAGGGGCTGAGGATACCCCAAAGTCCAGGCTAATCAGAGGATGTGGCAGGGGCAGTGGCCTGGATGGACAGTGCCTGGTGGGAGTAGACTCCAGACAGGAGGAGTGGGACAGACAGCAGCTGGACTTGAAGGTTTGATGCCAAAGTAGACATTTTCCTCACACCCACCTCTGCTGTATAAATAGCTGTGTATCTGTTTTTCCATAAGATTTTGATAATATATACAAACCTTTAGCTGTGAATGGCTGTGCCCCACCTGTTGTCCTGAACTGTGAGTCCTGATCCTAACCCTGGGCTCCCTGGAGGACTCTAGAAGCTGAGGTTCCCTGCCATGCTATTTGAGTTGGCCATGAAATAAATTCACATCCTCAGAAAGTGCAGCATGGAGGAAAATCTGAACTCTGAGCAGAGGACTCTCCACTGACCTGGTTGTTCAGGTCTAGAAGGCCAGGCCTCTACTAGGTCTGCTCCTGAACCAGTCCTGCTGCCTGGAGTCAGTAGCCAGAGCTGTTCTCAGGGGTGCTGGGGCAGAGTGGAGCGCAGGGCGCTGGGATGGCTATATTAGGCATGTTTAGGGATGCTCATTCCATGACTCTGCCTAACCACAGGCTCAGGGCCAGGTCCTCACAGCAGTCACAGGCCCAGGAAGGCAGCAGGCAGAGAAGTGGAGTGACTATTTGGAGAATAGCACCCATACCTGTGTACCCTAGGGCTCAGAAGGGCCTCATCTTCCCCAGCCCTCCCCATCTACTCACCAATTCCGTTTCCTGCCCCAACTGCAGGAATGCTGACAATGCTGCCATGCCCACCATCGTGTGTAGATGAAAGGCATCTTTCTGAATTTCATTCTCTTGAAGGTGCTGGCATCCCTTGGCACTGTGGAACTGGCACCTTGGGTCTGTGTCACTTGTAGGTTTCTCTGCCTCCAGGTTGCCTCAACAGCAGGAGGCACAGCAGTTTCACCATCGTTGAGGTGAGGGTGGGCTACCCCAGCTAGGAAGCAGGATCACTGTGCTAGGTCTGCCCAAAACCAGAGGGCAGTCTAGTCCTGGGGTAAAGCCCTCAGATCCCAGGGCACACTCTTTCCCATTCCCTCCACCCACTTGCCTGTCACCCAGTCACCTAAGCAATCACTGGGCCCAGAGGAGAGGAGACAGACACACACTGGCTCCTAGACCTAAAGGGTATGAGCTGGAGCTAAGGCCAGCTAGAGCTTCCACTGTCAGCCCCCACTGTCAGCCCCACTGCACCCCCTGGGCCCGCTGGGTGCTGGGCACTAGCTAGATGCTTTAGGTTGCTTCAGCTGATCCTTCAACTCTGTGAGGTGGATACCAGTATTCTATTTTGCAGATAGAGTTTGGCCCAGAGAGGTTAACTAATATATCCATGATCACACAGCTAATAAAAGGCAGAGCTCAGGTCTTTTTTGTTTGTTGGTTTTGTTTTGAGCCCAGGTCTTCAGGCCATAGAACTACTTCTCATTAACAGCTCTCCTTCCTTCCCTCACTGAAATAAGGCTGTGACGGTGCTGCAGGAAAGCACTGGATGCTCACCTGAACCCAAACAACCTACCTCCAAATCTTAAGGCTCCAACACCTTAAAAAGGTGTCACCTTAGGAAGCCCTTTCTACCAAACTTCAAACATGATTTAGCCAGAGAGGTCCTGAGGTCCCCCAATCCTTGAGGGACACTGCCCCTCCCACCCTCACTTCTGCCTGCCCTTATGGGGTCCCTGATTGGCTTTCAGGGGTGCTAGTTGAGGAACAAGGTGATCTGGAGGGGCAACTACAGCTTTGTACTCCCCTGGCCCCGCTGGGCTCCCCTTGTTTCCCAGATGATGAGTCAGATGAGGTGGGGTCAGAGGAGACTGCAGTGCTTTGGGAAGAGATGCAGGGCTGATTGCCTCCATTTAAAGAACTCTAGGATATGTGAGAGACCTCGTCACTGCTCAGAGCACCTGACAGTCCTACTTTGTTGCAGTTTTCTCCTTTTCTTAGAATTCTCTTCAGTGTTTTGTGGAGTGAATTGACTGGAAATGGGGCAACCCCACTCTTCCAGTCTCAGTTATGGCTGGGGTAAACCTGCCTCCTATCCCAGACTACAAAGCATTTTTTCATTGACACCAGGTTGTTGATTCAAGGATAATTAATTCTGACTGGCATCACCTTGCATACATTTCACATCATTTCTCAGAGAAACTCAAAAACCTTAATATGTCGATCTCTTCCAGCTCTCAGCTTCAGGAGAGAGGAGACTGGACTCCAAACCTCAGAGGACTTGGAGACCCTCTTTCCTAAATTGTGAAGCCAGGGACTCCAGGGCTCCAGCCCCCACCTCTTGTCCCCACCCTCAAAGAGAAAGTGGATTTGTACCTGTGGCCTCAGCCCTGTCTCTACCAGCATCAGCAGCCCCTCCCTGTCTGGGTCTGATCCAGGGGCAGACACATGGACCCCATGGATATTTCACTGGGAAGGCGAAAGCTGTGAATCTAGGGGCAGGGCTCTGCCAGGGGAATTTCTGACCCTGGCCCCAAAACCCTGGCTCAGGAGTTCTTGCCTTCCAGGCTGCATGACAAGGGATAATCCTCAAGATTATGTGGGTAGCAGAAAGCCACCCCAGAAGTGCTGGGGGAAGGGTGCTGAGGGGGGCCACACTTTCTTGGCCACTCTTAGGCCAGCAGCCTAGCCTAGCACCACAGCAACACAGGCCCTAGTCAGGCCAAACTCAGAGGTCGGGGGCCCCAGCCTGGTCATGCAGGGTACAGAGTAGGGGGCAGCACCCTGCATGGGGGCATGGTCAGCACAATGGCCCTATCCAGAACCCAGCTGGGCTGCAGGAGCCCAGAGGTCTGAGGGGGCAGGGCAGGAGAGCAGAGCCTGA
Source organism: Theropithecus gelada (assembly GCF_003255815.1). Classification (NCBI taxonomy): domain Eukaryota; kingdom Metazoa; phylum Chordata; class Mammalia; order Primates; family Cercopithecidae; genus Theropithecus; species Theropithecus gelada. Next base: position 163,863,397 of record NC_037668.1, read on the forward strand.
GGCTGCTGTGGGGCTGGAGTACCTGTGCATGGGGAGAAAAGGAGGGCTGGGCTTAGAGGATACTTGGATAAGGGGCTTGGGGAGGGGAGGGGCTCCTCACTGGTGGGGCTTTGCCAAGCTGAGCTTACACTTTTCCCACTTGAATTAAAAACAATAAAACTTCCTTCCCTGGATCTGTCACCAGACAAGTCCTGAGAGCACAAGGACCATGACCCCAGGGAACAAGGAGATGGAAGACAGCCAGGCAGCTCCAGAGGTGGGAGGCTCTTCTAGGCAGTATTTGTGGGAGGAGAGGGAGAAAAGGTCACATCCCCCATTGCGTGGCTCAGCGGGGGTCACAGACATGGGCCTGGGGACTGGGATCCAAGCAGCTGACAGAAGCACCTTGCACCAGGTTCTTGGGTCACCCAGTGTCTCTACCTGGCTCCTAGTCCTAGGACCTCTAATCAGGGAGGAAAGGACAGGACTAACAGTTTAATGTACATAATATTTCACCCTCCTGACAGCCATGGGGTATTATACCCATTCGATTTATTTATTTATTTATTTATTTAGAGACAGATCCTGGTTCTGTCGCCCAGGCTGGAGTGCAGTGGCACAATTTCAGCTCACTGTAACCTCCGCCTCCTGGGTTCAAGTGATTCTTCTGCCTCAGACTCCCGAGTAGCTGGGATTACAGGTGCCCGCCACAATGCTTGGCTAATTTTTTTTTTTTTTTTTTGAGACAGAGTTTCGCTCTGTCGCCCAGGCTGGAGTGCAGTGGCCGGATCTCAGCTCACTGCAAGCTCCGCCTCCCGGGTTTACACCATTCTCCTGCCTCAGCCTCCCGAGTAGCTGGGACTACAGGCGCCCGCCACCTCGCCCGGCTAGTTTTTGTATTTTTTAGTAGAGACGGGGTTTCACTGTGCTAGCCAGGATGGTCTCGATCTCCTGACCTCGTGATCCGCCCATCTCGGCCTCCCAAAGTGCTGGGATTACAGGCTTGAGCCACCGCGCCCGGCTTTTTTTTAAATATTAGCAGAGACAGGGATTCACCCTACTGGCCAGGTTAGTCTTGAACTCCTGACCTCAGGTGATCTGCCCGCCTCGGCCTCTCAAAGTACTGAGATTACAGGCATGAACTACAGCGCCTGTCCTATCCCCATTCTATAGATGGGGACACTGAGGCTTGGAAACCTTGGGAGACATGGCCAAGGTCAGAAAGTGGTGGGGCCCAGAATGAACCTAAGGGTACCTGAATGAGAACTGCCTTTGTACAGTTAGCAGTGCCTCAGCTGCTGTAGAGCTGTTGATCCCTAGCAGGGAATATCTGTAGTGCAAACGAGCATCTCTTCAGAGCCATGGCGAAATTTACCTCATTGTCTTTAGGAAGCAGCCCAGGAACAGTCTGCCTTGGTCTGCGTGTGGATGGGGGGGAGGATGGTGCTGTGCTCCAGTGCTGGTGCTGGCCCTCCCCTACTTTTGGTATATGGAGTGGGCAACAGTCTGGGCCCAGCTGAAGGCGGTGTTCCTGGAAAGTGTGGATGGGTCCAATGATGCGACTGATATGAGTTACGTCTTTACAGCTTTAATCCAGCAGGCCAGAGATCTGGCCAGTGGGGCAGCCAGAGAGGAGGGCTACTGCCAGCTGCTGATGGAACCTCCTCCCTGCCCCCACCCCAGCCCAGAGGGGACAAACAGTAGGGCCCCAGCCTTCCTGGCTGGGATCTTGGGAGCAGAGGGACTATTTGAAAACAGGCGCTGTGACCCAGGCTGTCATCTCCCTCCCTTGCCCCCAGTAAAAATAATCCCAAGCCCTCCCCCCAACCCCTCATAGTTCTAGTTCAGCTCCTGTTCCACTTCCCTGGGGCTCTGTCCCCAGTAGGGCCCAGGGCTTGGCTTGGTCTGGGGCCTGGTGACTAGAGGACTCCTGCCCACCCCCAGGACCAGATGCAGGTACAGGATGAGGGCATCTCCCAAGGTTGGCATCACTGAAGGGGCAGCAGAGACATGGCTGGTTCCTCAGGCTCCCGGGTAAGAGGGCTGTGGTGGCATATAGGGAGGAGGAGCTGAAAGCCAAAGAGACAGGATGAGGGTGAGTGGTGGCATAGGTGGATGAAAAGTAACCCCCCTACCCCCAGGGCAGACAGGACCCATAGGAAAGACTGGGCCTGGAGGTTTCGGGTTAGAGGTGAAGAAAGTCTGGGAGAGGCAATCTGAGAATGAGAGAGGCACAAGGAGGGTCGCAGGGCAAGGGGTGGGGGAAGGCAGCAGCAAGGGGCCCCAGATTGCTTACTTACCTGCAGGGTTGTAGACTGGGGGCCCAGCTGGGTAGAGTGGATATTGGGGAGCAGGACCACTGGGTGGGTACATGAAGCCAGGTTGTGGGGGTGCAGGGCCAGCTTTGGGGTCCTGGGGGTATGGGTATACTGGCTGCACTGGGATGCCTGTCATTGGAATCTCCTGGCCTAGGTGGGGGAGAAGGATCAGCATTCAGAGACCCATCTCCTATGGGAAGCCTCCTCCTCCTGCCCAGGAAACCAAGGTAAGCACCCTGGTGCTGGCCTCTGGCAAGCTCCAGGCTGGCCATCTTTTCCTCCCACACCCTGCTTGGCAGATTTAAGCAGGGAGCTGTGCACGTGGCCCCAGCTGGTCAATCTGTGTTTAGCAAGTTTGCTCCCCTCAGCAGGTTTCAGAGACCTTATGAACCAGGGAGCACAGCCCAGGGAATATCTCACTTGGGCAAGGAGAGGACAGCTCTGGACTGGTATCCTGTAATCCAGCAGAGCTGCCACTAAGGGGGTCTTCTCCTAGCCCTTTCCGCCCACACTGATCTCCCATATGGCACCACCGTCCCCATGTCCATCAGGTTGTGGCATATGTGCATCACATGCCAACACTCAGGCACATATTCTGCCATCCACTGCAGCACACTCAATTAATGTTCATCACTACAGACCTGACCCCATGTACTTACTAAGAGTCATGTGCACACATACACCCACTCACCCACTATTGTTGACAGACTGCACTCCTGTATACATTTGAATCTTCATGTGTATGCACAGAAATGCACACACAGTCTGATGTTCCATATACCCCTGGGCACATTCTAATAGTCAGGTGTTTACAAGCATTTTTCTGGGTTTTCATGCTGGCAGGTGTGTGTATACAGAAGTACGTACTACTACAGAATTTACCCAATCCATGAACTTTCCGCTGCCCATTATGGGACTTAGCCCAGCCCATATGAGGCTCATCTTGCCCAGTACTGGGTGTACCTTCAAATGGGCTCTGGAGTTGCTGGCGCCGGCGGTACAGGTAGCAACAGGAACAGAGGAAGCAGCAGATGGTGGTGGCAACCACAGCAACAAAGAGGATCACAGCTGAGGCGATGCCTGCTATGGTCTTGGGACTTTAGACAAAGAACAGGTCCTCTCACCTTCCAACACTCACAGGAGGGAGTCCTCATTATGCTGGCTCCAACTCCTGGCCAGCAGGGGGGCCACGGCATGCTGAGATTTGGGGTTCCTTGTGGGGCTCTGCCCAGTCCCTGTGAAGGAGATCTTAGAGGACCTCCACTTCCCAGAAGGCTATGCTGCCTGGCTGGCTAGTGTGAAGCATACGGGGATTTGCAGTGCGCCCCCAACCATTGCTTTTATATCTACAACTTAAATGATTTGACATACAGCATAACACTGAAAGGAACCTTATAAATAATCTAGAGCCATTTTTTCCAAACCCCACTTCAATCAGAAGTCTCTGTATCTATTTTATATATGATATATTTTAAAAAGTTTGACAACCACTAATTTGGCAAGCAATGACCCATAGAAGGCAAGTGTCTTCTCCAAGATCACACAGCTAGTAAGAAGTGGACCTGGGAATCAAACCCAAGTCTCCGCCTTTGTGCCAGAGCTTCTTCCACAAAGCCACACTGTCGTCCAGGTGTTAACCCTGAACCCTGCCTCCCCAGGACCTAGCAGGACCAAAGGGAGGACTCCAGAAAGAACCTGGAAACCCCTGGCCCGGCCAAAGCCTATGAAGGTAACTAACATGCCTTTTCTGGAACTCCCAGGCACCAGCACCTAAGCACCTAGCTCTGCCACCAAGCTGGAGTCCTAGTCCTCCATTCAGCTAAGAATGTGGAGGTCGAAATGGAGAGGAGGCAGGAGTCCGGGAGGGAGGAAGGGGAGGCCTCTGGAGAAAAGGATGGAGGAGGGGGTGAGAGTGGGGACGCAGGAACCCACCTGAAGGCCAGGCAGTGCTTCTGCTGCCTCTCGGTGATGAGCAAGGTCAGGTCCCTGCAGCAGTACCGATGGTAGCAGGTCCCGCAGCAGAAGGTGAAGAACTCGCAGTTAAACCCCGGATGCCAGGAGCCATTCCGGTCCAGGTACCATAGGCAGTCCTCGCCGGCCAGCGCTGCGGGCAGGGGTTGGGGGTGCCCAGTGGCCACCAGGCCAGTTCATCCCCAGCCGCCCTCGGCCCCACTCCCCTGGTGGTCCCCAGCCTGCTGGCTCCCGAACACTGAGGGTTGCCCCTTGTCTCCAACCTGAGGGTCTCAGCTCCGGAGCTCCAGAGGCCTCTGCCTGAAGCTGACCCTGCACCCCGGGGGTCAGCCTCCCATGGCCCAGCATCCTGGCGCTCCCTCTTCCCGCTTCTTGAGGATCCAGCAACACCCAAGGCTCCCGTGGCAGCCTTGGATAAGCCTCGACCCCAAGCCCCTCGGATCGGCCCCTCCCCTTCCTCCGCCCCCATCCCACCCCATCCCACCCCTGCCGCATCACTCCCCATCCCCTTACCCAGGGGAGCCCCCAGCATCAACAGAGCGATTGCAGTGAGCGGCGCGGCCCGGCGGAGCCCCGCGGGTGGCATGGTGGGGGCTGGGCGCGGCCCGGGTCGGGCCTCCCAGAGAAGGGACCGCAGGACCAAGCCGGCTAGCTGGAGCTGCGGCGGGGCCCAGCCCGCGGCCAGGCTGGGGCTCCTCTTCCGCCTCCTCTGGGGGTGGGACTAAGCGCCCCGCCCGCGCTAATCCAGCCGGCGCGGCTCCGCGCAGCGCCCAGGAGTCCACCCACCAGCGACGCCCACCTAGCCTCTGGAGCTGGGTGCCCCTCACCCAGCAGAGCACTGCCCTGCTCCCCCTGTCCCCGGCTCCGCTGTGGTTCCTCCCGTCCGAGCCAACATGGGCACCGCGGGCAGTTGGGCACTGCGGCCAGGGAAGTCTGGCTGTGTCCTGGACCCGCCCCCGGCCTGGGCCCAATCAGTATGCTGGACTCCAGAAGCCCTGATCCTGGTGCCACCTCCGAATGCCCAGACACATGGGCCAACCTTGGAGGGGCAGGGCTGGACCTTCCCTTGTTGGGGACCTCCTCTGCCGCGTCCAGCCTGGGACATCCTGTGGGGGGCTGAGAGGGAAAGAGGCTGGATGTCACCCCGCCCCCATTCCCAGAACACAAGCACTCATTGAGAGGCATTCAGAGTGGCTTTGTCCCCAGCGGTGCCCACAGGCCTGGACTCTGCCAGCTGCACTGGTTCCCTACGATGGACCCTTCCCCCTTCAAGTGGACAGAGCTGTCATGCACAAGCCCATGGCTTCACTAGCAGGGAAGGCAGGCTGCTGGGGCCACCTGGGGCCCATCCAGTTATACACTCTTCACAGAGCAAGCCTGTACTGCAATAGCCACCGGAGCATAGGGAGGGCAACAGTTAATTTCAGGTGGGCAACAGTTAATTCCAGGTGGAGACAGCGTTTTAGGGTGGGAGAGGTCAATCAGTCTTCGCAGGTTTATACTGAGTGCCAATGACTATGCCCCATGGTACATGAGGTACCCTCTGAGGAACTGCAAATTAAGCCAGGGAGATCATCAAAAGCCTACCTTAATCCCCTGCCATGTACACCCTTTACACGCACGTCCAGGCTTCCACATCTACCTCACTGGAATCTTTCCACAACTCTATTAACTAAGCAAGGTTGGTCGGTGTTACCAATCCCATTTCACAGAGAAACTAGGACTCATGGAGGTTAAAGAACTTGTTCAAGGTAATACAGCCAGTAAATGGCAGAGGCATCAGGGAGACCCAAATCTAAATCAGGGTTGATCCCCAGCTACAACAGCAGACTGTGCAGACAGCGAGTATTTCTTGTGTTCTGGAGTGACAGAATCAGGGCAGGTCCATGGAAGGCCCAGTAGAATCTTAGTAGGTTAGGGAAGAACAGCTGGAAGAGGAGCTATCCCATCCTGGGTCCCTGTGGGTGTTGGCACACCTACCCAAGAGAGCTGGAATAGGAGAGGATAGGCTCCTGCCCCAGAAAGTTGCTGGTAGCCTGATGGGCAAGAGTATGCCCTCACGAAGGACACAGTCATAAATGCAGCAGCAGGGACAGAGAGATGCCTCTGAATTCAGCACCACCTACTCAGTGTGCTCATTGCCATCCTCTTTCCTACATCTCCTCTTTCCTACACTAAAAGCTCCATGACTGCAGGGACCACGTGGCTGTGTTCACTGTTGCCATCCAGCCCTAGCCATTGGTGCTGTCATTGTTGGAATCATCCTCAGATGAAGGGGTGTTTTTCCTGCCCAGGGCTGACTCTCCCATGTGTACCCTTGACCCCTGCTGATCTGTCTCTTCATTATCCCATCTCTTTAGTGTCTTTAGCTTCTCCTACCTTACCAGCTTCTTTTCCCTAGGAAAAGGAAATCTCAAGTCTTTCCTATTTAAAACAAACCAAACCAAACCACATCCTTCTTGAAACTCATGCCTCTCTAGCTACTTTCCTGCTTTTCTGCTTTTTTCTCCAACTAGCCCTCCTCAAAGCATATACCCCTAGATGACACTTCCAGCTTGCAATGACACCTAGCACACACCAACATCATCAGTGTTTTCCTAATTGCAAAATTCTAAGAATATATTTCAGTTCATGGGATGGGAGGTGACTAGGCTAGCACAGAGAGTGAAGGGCCTGTGGGCCAACCAGAGGGGAGAACTGGCTGCACTGGGAGAACTTGCACTTCTTACCTTGACAAGGGATGCTGGAACTTGGAGATGGAGAGCTGGGGCTAGCTTATGTCATCATAATGAACCTGAGTCCTGAAAGAGTCCATAGGGTTGGCCGGGAGTGAGGAGGGGCTTGGGTGGGAGGACTGGGGGCCCTGGAAGAGGCTGTCTAAATCTTCAGACCTGGAGGGGCTTCACTACACCTTCTCTCGGTAAGGGCAGGCAGGAATACCCTCACCAAGCTGGTCTCTTAATCCCCAGCAAGGGAAAGAAACACTTTCCTGGAAAAGAGGAGGCAGAGCAATCTGTGATCAGATGAGACAAAACATAGACTTTATCAGTAGGAGGTTCTCCTCAGGTTGTCTGGAATATGATGGTAATGATAACACCAGCAGCAAACATTGCCAGCGAGCTCATCCCATTGTACAGATGAGGAAACTGAAGTTGGAAGAACTTCAGTTCCCCCAGCTCACACTGCTGGGATTTGCAGCTGGACTTTCATAGCTTCAAAGCCCCAGCCCTTCAGCTTCATCACCTGCTTCTCTTTAAACAAGTCTAAAGGGCCGGGTGCGGTGGCTCACGCCTGTAATCCCAACACTTTGGGAGGCTGAGGCGAGTGGATCACCTGAGGTCGGGAGTTCGAGACCAGCTTGACCAACATGGAGAAACCCCATCTCTACTAAAAATACAAAATTAGCCGGGCGTGGTGGCACATGCCTGTTATCCTAGCTGCTTGGGAGGCTGAGGCAGGAGAATCACTTGAACCCAGGAGGCTCGAACCCGGAAATGCGCCACTGCATTCCAGCCTAGGCAATAAGAGTGAAACTCTGTCTCAAACAAAACAAAAAACAAAAAACAAGTCTAAAATGCTCAGCGCTATGCCTGGCATAAAGAGCATGTATTCAGGGAAACTCTTGATGCCCAGCCCTTATCTCTAGCAGGCCTCTGCATGTGGTGAGAAGGTAGCCAGGGATATCTGGAGTGGGGAAGGGCAGGAGGAGGGGAAGGGCTGGGACCCTGCCTGTGACCGGTAGGAGTGCTCTGTTGAGTCACCTCACTCCTGGACTGAATGACCAGCCTAGGGCTCCTCCCAACCCCTTCCATGCTCCTCTTTCTATCAGAGCAGACTGACACAGGCATTCCTGAGGCCTTCCTTACTTTCCCATGCCATGAGCCCTGGAGGCTGTATCCCACCCTGGTTCTGCCCTACCCCTGCTATCTGGCCATGGAGGTTCCTGCCTCCACTTTTGTCTGGCCAGTGGTTTGAGTTGAGCCATTCCAAGATAAGGGAAACTCCATTCCTTTCCTAATTACTGCCTCTGATCAATCAGTGCTCTCCCGGAATGCTGTTACTCTGTCCTCTTTTCCTCCCTGCCTCTGGCAGCCCAACTCCTGCAGACAGGTCCCCCTCCATAGGACCCCAGAGTTCCTTCCTCTGATTTGTCAGACCCTTCCTGGAGTCTTGGACACATGAATTCTCCTTGCAGTCCACAGCTAGGGAGAGTAAGGCCTAGGAGAGCACCAGGACTTGGCCAAGGTCTCATGGCTTAGTTGGGGAACCAGGTCTTTTGGCTCCCACTGCCCCGGAATAAACAAACATCTCTCTTAAATCAGAACGCTTTTCCTGGCGTCTAGCCTTAATCTTTCTTGCTGTAAATGAAAGACTGTCTCCTGTGTTTGTCCTCTTGGTGGGAGGGATTTGCAAGTGGAGGGTGGGTGAAGGACAGTGAGGATCAGCCTCACTGCTGCCAAGCTACTGGTAAGAAGGAGCACTCTTCCATGTAACAAAGCTGCACAAGTACCTTATAAATTTATATATACATGAAGCACTCTTCTCCAGAAGGATTTTTTACCAATGCCTTTGTAGGATTGCCTCTCCCAGAATGCCAGGCTTCTGCTTGTTTGCAGAGTGCCCAGGACAGCCTGGGCCTCAGGAAAGAAGGGGGTGTAGCCAGGCTGGCTTGGATGGCAGCTGTGAGCAGTCCCCTACCCAGGCACACTCTGCGTGGCTGTGGGAGCGGCAGCAGTCCCAGGCAGCCAAGGCCTGGCCTCAGGAGCCCAGCCTAGCCAGTGGGGCAGATGGGGAGGGCCAGGTTATCTTTAAATGGCACCTTACTCAGCCTGCCACTCTGCCAGCTGGGCAGGATGGGGGTAGACAAGTGTTATTTTGGGATCTGAGGGCAAGGGAGGAGGAAAGCTCTGTTTATAGCTCTCTCCTTTCTGTCCCTACTCTCTCTCCTGGGGAGGATTTGGGGCCATGGGCCTCAGCCCTCCAGCTGACCCTTTCCAACCCAAGGTTTCTGTTTTCAGCCTAGCTGTTAGCCATCTGCACAGATGGGAGTGTTGAATCTACAGAGACACAGGGTTTCTCCTAAAGGCCAACTCTGTAAAGGCAGGTTTAGGAGGTGAGAACTGCATTAGACTTGGGATTAGACTAATAATAGGTAACATTAACACTTACTATGAGGCAGCACTACGAAGTGCTTTGTATTAGTATATTAACTTTAGTTAATCCTCACAATCACCCCATGAAACAGATACTAGTATTATACTTGTTCTGTGGATTAGGAAATGGAGACATAATTTAAGTAGCTTGTCCAAAGTCATCCAACAGGCAAGTGGCAAAGCCAGGGTTCAAATCCAGGCAGTCTAGCTCCGGAGCCCATGCTCTGAACCACTAACTAGATATGAGTCCTGCTCTGCCACTTACTGGTTCTGCAAACTTGAAGGAACCACGCCTCCTCTGGTCTTGGCTTCCTCTTTTGGAAATGGACTACTGTTCGGTTCAGCCCATTAGAATCACCAAGTTAGAACTGGCGGAGACACTCTGATCCATTGTGTCTCTCTCCCTGTTCAAGGGAAAAAGAACTTACTCAAGGTCACACAACAGGGCACTGGCACTAGTTTCTGTGCTCTTGCTGTGAACCTCCCTGTGGCAGGGATGAGTCAAGGGAGCTTACGAGGGATATTAGTTATGAATCTGCAATCACAAAATCAGGTGTGGAAGAAATACATTTATTTTCTTTTAACCAAAATAGATGAGAATGAGTCTCTATCCTGCTACCTGGTTTGTTATTATGGTTTGTTCCCCTCTTCAGAATCACAAAAAGGTCCTGGGGTCTCACACAGTACAAAACATTGAGGTGAGCCCTCTAAGTCTTGGTCTGCACAGGTTCTGCTCATACATGCTCTTAAGCTTGCAATTTCAGAAGTGTTGGTCTGTGTACTGCAGGCACAAGAGACCTTCCCAGGGAGCTTTGGTGACCAGGGCCCAGCATCCCTGGGGACTCCATGCAGCCTTTTCCCTAGGAAGTTCTATCATCTCCAGGTGCTCTGCCACAATCAGGGCAGGATCCTCACCACTCATAGGCCCCATGGACTTTTTTGTCCCCTACTTATCTTTTGGAAAACTACTCGCCCTTTTACTCTCCCCTTCTTCCTCCGGGACCCTGGCCTAATCGCAGTTCACTAGAGCTTTCACTATAGGGTCCAGAAGCAGGGCTATTCTCATGCAGTCCTGCTGTCCACCCTACAAAAGCAACTAAGGCAAGGAAATGCAAAGAATTAAAGTATGTTCTTGGACTAAGTTGGGTGCGTGGGGGGGTAGTGGGAAATCTAGTGAAAGCAAATTAATACACCGATAGTTTATAATGTCACACAGCTAACCACAGAAAAACTGCTTAGTAGGTAGAAGGCAAGAGCTGGGCCTACCACCTGTTTCTATCCTGCTCCTCAGGCAGGGCTGCAGTGCTACAATTCATTCCTCAGAGCTGTCCTCCCAAAGGCTCACCAAGACCCTAATTTAGCAGCAGCATGTGTGAAATTGAACTGAGTCACAGTGTAATCCAGTGAGTCAGGGAGAATAAGCCAAACATAGCTCCCAGCTACGGGCAGGGGATAGGATGGGACATCTTCCACCACTAGAGGTGCTTTAATGAAGTCATCCTTAATTCTTAACTACAATCCTGTGAGGCAGGTATTAGTTCCCTATTTTACAGATGAGAGAACCAAGGCTTGGAGGAAATGTCACTTGACGCAGCTATGTAATCATGCGAAGTCAGAACAACTCAAGCCTGGGAGGGACTTCCAGGCCTCCTAGTCAGGCCAGTAGTTCCTCATTGTTTTTCTTCCTCTAGCACATTTGCTTCCACATCATGTATTCTACAGAGGTTTAAAAACCCTAGTATAATTTTCAATTTTAAGAAGCCAGCAGTAATGCCAACCTTTTCCCACTTACTCAAAAAAGTAAAAAATTGGAATATAAGGGTCATTAGATGGCTAATGTTGACCTGCACCATCCATTAGAGAAACTTAAATTCACAAAAATTGGATTTTGTTTTTTTTTGAGATGGAGTCTCGCTCTGTCGCCCAGGCTGGAGTGCAGTGGCATGATCTTGGCTCACTGCAACCTCCCGCTCCTGGGTTCAAGCAATTCTCCTGCTTCAGCCTCCTGAGTAACTGGGATCACAGGCATGCGAAACCATGCCCAGCTAATTTTTGTATTTTTAGTAGAGATGGGGTTTTACCATGCTGGCCGGGCTGGTCTCGAACACCTGACCTCGTATCTGCCCACCTCGGCCTCCCAAAGTGCTGGGATTACAGGTGTGAGCCACTGTGCCCAGCCTACAAAAATTGGAATTTTATTACAATTACTTTTGGGTGCTTTGAGACTGGAATCTTGGTAAAGTATGGTTAATACCTGGTCTAAATCCCCGTGAGAATGGGGAATTTTCCTGTGACCGCTAAGTAAAGGTCCAGCCTCTGATTGAGCACTTGGATTGATGAGGAGGAACTCACTGCAACATTTTAAGACAATTCATTCCATAGCTCTCACTTTGGGAAAATCCTTGTCAGTCTCTAAGTCCTACTGACTTTACCTTGTCAACATCTCTAATCCAGCTCTTCCACCCTGTCCCCTCTAGTTACTACCTTAGTCCAGGCTCTGGGTTTTCCCACTTGGACTGTTGTAGCTGCTGCCAGACTGCATTCCTTTCTCCCATCTCCCACTCCTCCGATCCAGGTTCCAAGTCACCCTTCTAGTCACATTTGGATCAACACTGCAACACTTTTCTAAGACACAAAGCCTGATCATGTCACTTCTCTGTTTAGTACTCTTGGGTAGTCTCCCATTCTCTAGAGGAAGCAGGTCTTGCAGGACCCTTCACAATCTGGCCCCGACTTGTCCTTCCGGCTTTATTTCTGGCCAGGGCTTCCGTGAACTTATGCGTAAATATCAGTACTTTTAATGTGCTTATAAGTTCTGAAAATGAAATTGTTTCATGACGGCCTTTTCTTACTCTTTCTCTGCAATGTCTTACCCCACTCTCATCTGCCTGGCAGATGCACAGGAAAGGCAAAACAAATAGGCACCAAGTACAAGCTGCTTGGACTATAATCACCCACTTGCAGTGTGACCTTTGATAGGTTAACAGTATCTGTCTGCTTCAGTTCATCAATCTGTAAAACTGGGTGAGCAGAGTTAACTACTTTGTAAGGTTAGTAGGTGGTCTAAGTGAGGTAAAGTATTTAGCATACCCACTGGCATTTAAATACTCCAGAAGCAGGTATTGTTAGCTCCTTTCAAGTGTTCAAGCCTTCTCCATACAACTTACCCGATTAGTCAATTCCTTTTTTGGGCAGTGGGAACTAAACCCAGTATACTTATTTCTCTCACAGCACTCCCCACATTTATTATACTACAGATGCTTTTCAGCTTATAACGGGGCTATATCCCAGTAAACCCAACAAAAGTGGAAAATACTGTTAAGTAAAAAATGCATTTAATACACCTACCCTACCTTAAACCTACTCAGATCACTTACATTAGCTTACAGTTGGGCAAACTCATCTAACACAAAGCCTAGTTTATAATAAAGTGTTGAATGTCTCATGTAATTTATTGAATTCTCTACAGAAAGTGAAAAACAGAATGGTTGTATGGATACTTGAAGTACTGTTTCTACTGAATGTGCATAGCTTTTGCACAATCCTAAAGTTGAAAAATTAGAAGTCAAACCATCATTACGTTCGGGCCCATCTGTATTTCTGACCCCCTACTAGACTAGTTCCTTGAAGGAAAAGGCCAAAGCCCTCCAGCATTTAGCACTAGCCTTGCACGTCTAATAGAGGTTCAACATTCACTGAAATGGGGTTGGGGGGAAGAGTAGCCAGAAATTGGCCTTTTATTTCATACTTATTGATCATGGGTCAGCTTGGCTGGGGTGCACAAGTTTATAGGATGTATTTCACTGGACCATCTTTGAACTTCCCAAAGCCATGTCCTGTTTCTTCTCGTCTTCTCTAAGCTAAGCATTCTTAGCTCCTTCAAGCTTCTTTTCCTTGACACGATTTGTCTTCTACATCTTAGCTTTTATCTGGCAGAGTGGTCATCTGTCAGGGAGCCTCCGGTTGAGCACCAGAAGGGAACATAGCAATGAGGATCACTGATAGGCACAGTTAAGACTGAAAGCACCTTCCACACTACCCTAGACAACCTAATTTTATTATCTCATCCTAGGACCACACTGGAGTTTTCTGGACACATTAACAGTTCCTGGCATAATAAACTTCTTTTATTTTAAATTTTAAGACAATGTCTTGTCACATTGCCCAGGCTGGTCTCAAACTCTTGGGCTCAAGTGATCTGCCCACCTCAGCCTCCTGAAGTGCTGGGATTACAGGGGTGTGGCACCACACCTGGCCTTCCTGGCATAATAAACTTTTTTTTTTTTTTGAGACAGAGTCTTGCTCTGTCACCCAGGCTGGAATGCAATGGTGTGATCTTGGCTCACTGCAACCTCTGCCTCCCAGGTTCAAGTAATTCTCCTGCCTCAGCCTCCCGAGTAGCTGAGATTACAGGTGTGTGCCACCATGCCCAGCTAATTTTTGTATTTTTGGTAGAGGCGGGGTTTCACCACATTGGCCAGGCTGGTCTCGAACTCCTGATCTCAGGTGGTTTACCCACCTAGGCCTCCCAAAATGCTGGGATTACAGGTGTGAGCCACTGCACCCGGCCATTAAACTCTTAGCAGCATGCAGTACTGTTAGTGAGAGCACAGTACTCTATAGTCCTCAACTCTTTCCACAGATATTATCAATCTGCATTTATTGAAATGTTACATTTAGATTCTGCTCACTTTTATAGGTTGTAATGGTATTTGTTTGGATCCTAAATTTGGATTCTAAATTGTCATCCTTCCTAAGGGTTTCTTATTATCTAAAAATTTGATCAGCATTCCTAATTTACTAGTACTATCTCTTGTGTAAATGGCTTCAAATTCTTTTGTGGAATGGGTAAGGCATAAAAAAAGTCATCTGTCACTAATATCAAAGGAGGGGCCAAGGACACAGCCCTGGGGGTACGTATCAGGTCAACCCACAATGGGTGAATTTCTAGTTTGTTAGTTGGTGGTTACCAACTTCTCTATCTCCCTAATGCTTTGACTTTACTATGTCCAGATTATTTTACCTACTTAACAAAGTTAAAGACGACTATAAGGTCAGTTTAGCATCATTCTCTCTGAAGTCCATAATGAACGTCTATTAAACTCTCATCACTCTTATTTAGGTGCTTTTGGGTCATTTGTTGTAGGTTCATTCTTCCCAAATCAATGTCACTTATACAACTGTAACTTGTGTTATCAGCTTCCTTCCTGGGGTTTTAACTTTTCAGTCTTACAGCGTTCCCTCCTTTCAGTTCACTCCAATAAAAGCTCAACAAACTCCTGGGAACCCCTTGGTGCCCCAGCTGCTGTTTACCAGAGTCAGGAGACTAAAATGTCTCAGAGCAGCTAAGTGCTCTTTTTTATTTTTACCTCATTTGTCTTACCTTGAACTTTTTATTCCTTGTAACCACTTAGCCCTGCCCTTTTCAGACTGAAGCTAGTTCTCTTTGGCCAAAGACAGGAGACAAAATATGGTCTAGAGTTTCTGTCAACACGTACTGGCCTCCAACAGATCTTTTTTCTTCCTGCTGACACTGGACATAGTCTCTCCAAACTTTTTCTCATCAACAGAATGGGAATATCCACCCTGTGAACCTGTTATAAAGGTTAAATTAGATAATGTACATGAAAATGCACTGGAAACACAGTTAAGTACCTGCACACCGAGGGGTCCAAGACCTTCTACTCTCAACCAGAGCCAAGTATCTGTTAGCCAGGGGTAGCCCTTAAGTGATACTAGGGCCCCTTCCTCAGGACTCACGTTCTCCTGAGGCAGGATGCCTAGTCCTTCCCCAAATCAGCATGAGAGCAGAAAGGACCCTTGCCAAAGGGCTTAGGACCACTTTTGGCACTAGACACAGAACGTTTTCCTAATCAGTAGACCCAGAGAGTCCCCCATCATTCTCAGTCTGTGTGGGAGCCTTAAGCCTTCCCAAGCTCAGCAGTTCAATGCTACTGGCATGAGACCACTCTTTTGCACCAAAATCAGAGGCCGACTTGGCCTTATGCCTTTAGCACCAAATCCAACTGGCACTGCCTTGAGATAAACTATGGAGTCTGCAAGGCTGAGGGTGGTTTTCTGAGCACCACTTGGTCAGACCTGCCATCATTTCCCCAATGCCATGTGGAGAAGCAGCAGGGGCACAAGCAGTTAGCCTCAGAACCTGGCTGGCATGGGACAATTGTGAACATGCCCGCAGGCTTTTCAAAGATAGTAAAAACTTACAACTCTTATTTCTTCCAATCTGTCATGGAGGTTGAACACTGGGGACACCTAGTGGCATGAAGACATTACTAGCTACGATATCCTTGGGGCCATCCCCTTGAATGGAGATTCAGATTCACTTTATAGTCTTCCTTTTTTTTTTTCCTAAGACAGAGTTTCGCTCCTCTTGTTGCCCAGGCTGAAGTGCAATGGTGCGATCTTGGCTTACTGCAACCTCTGCCTCCCAGGTTCAAGCAATTCTCCTGTCTCAGCCTCCCAAGTAGCTGGAATTACAGGCGCATGCCACCACGCCTGGCTAATTTTTGTATTTTTAGTAGAGACAGGGCTTCATCGTGTTGGTCAGGCTGGCCTTGAACTCCTGACCTCTGGTGATCCGCCCGCTTCGGCCTCCGAAAGTGCTGGGATTAGAGGTGTGACACACTGCACCCAGCCTATATTCTATTTCTTGTGAGAATATCAATCTAAAGAAATATTCTGTGGCTATTAAAAATGGGGCACCAGATGTGGGCACTATCAAAAAAAGGGGAACACAGGCTTCATCTTTCTCCCCATGATTTGTGTGTGTGCGTGTGTGTGTGTGATGGAGTCTCGCCCTGGAATGCAATGGCGTGATATAGGTTCACTGCAACCTTTGCCTCCCAGGTGCAAGCGATTCTCCTGCCTCAGCATCCCAAGTTAACTGGGATTACAGGCATGCACCACCATGCCCAGCTAATCTTTGTCTTTTTAGTAGAGATGGGCATTTCACTGTGTTGGCCAGGCTAGCCTCAAACTCCTGACCGCAAGTGATCTGCCCACTTCAGCCTCCCAAAGTGCTGGGATTATAGGCATTAGCCACTGTGCCCAGCCTCTCTCCAGGATTTTCTAATCCTCATTTGCTCTTTGAACCCCAAACAGACTAAACTTCCCAATTAAGGAATCTCCCTTAAAAATATTTGATTAAACAATGCCAGTTCTCTAAGAATCATTTCAGGCTAGGTTTGCCAAAACACACTAGAATGTTTAGATAGGCTCCACCTAATCCTTTCCCCCACTACTTTTACTTACCTTCTAAAGGGAATAGAAGGCAAACAGGTGCTGAGACACCTTATATCATGCAACTAAATTCATTTGTAAAGATTACTTTACTGTCCTAGAAAAATACATGTTGCAAATTTGAGGGCTACAACTTAACCACTTTAGAGGCTTCCTGAGGGAGAGGGGATAACCTCTGAATATCAGACTCTGTGGTAATGTGTGGGAGAGGCATATTAAATATAGTTGGGTCAGGTGCATTTTAAAAAAATTCCCTTTTTTCCCTTTTTTTTTTTTTTTCTAAAAAAGGAAGATCAAATTGCCATCTGTCTGGCTTATTTTGTGTGTGCATGTATATATAGGAACAGCTTGAGGGGAAGGGTTATGTCATGCAATGAGGCAAAAACAAGACGACCTCCTCTGACAGAGGAGCCTTAGTGTTGTAGAAGGGAAGCAAGGCTGAGGTCACTGGAAAGGCTTAGAATGAAGCTGCTCCTGCCTGTTCCTCCTGAGAACCCAGAGCAGCAGTGGTCCAGGGCACAAAGCATAATGATCTCTCACGAGGATTCCTATCTGAAAAAATCAGAAGTCCTATGAAAACAAATAGGTCTGTTTCAGAATATAAATGGTAGTGACTTCCTGTGCTCCTGAGGCGGGGCAAAATAATCCATAAACACATAATCCTTCTGGGCAATAATGTTTCTGGACTGGCCAGCAGAGGGCTCTAGGAACAGAGGTGGGGGTAGAGTCAGGGAGAAAAAAGGTTCTAGAGATGGGATGTCTTCAGGGGAACTTTGAGAAATGTCCTTTGTTCCAGCATTCCTAAGTGACGGCACTGGTGAGCCTGGTCTGAGTTGTCATCAGTGTCACTGCCGAGGCCAAGGGCCAAGGGTCAAGATGCCACTTTAGGTTGAGAAGAAAGTGCATCTCAAGGCCAGTGAGGGCTGCAAAATGGTTTGCGGCTGGGCCAGAAGGAGCAAATGGAGAAAGGCTCCCCTTTTTAGATGCCGATGGTCTGTAGAACTCGCCTCTCGTTATCATTAAGGTGGCCTGAAAACATTATGTAGCAGGGCTGCTGAGCAAACTGGCAGAGGAAATCTGTGAGATACGCCTGGAGGAAAAGAGCAAGAGTGGCATTAGTGAGATGTTGCAAGTCACCCATTTGCAGTGAAGCAAGAACCACAATCAAATGGCATAGGGAATGCTGGTTTTTAGACAAATGCCAGCTCCCTGAGGGATGGTCTTTCATGTTCTTGGATCTAGTTTAGATAATCCACAGGGAAACAACATTTTTCCAAGGCTCTATCACCCCAAGGACCTTCACGACATAGACTCTAGAAGATGAATTACAACACATCAAGTGCAAAGTTCCAGCCCACCCAAAACACTGGACCACTCAACAAGACAAGAACTCTTTCCCGTGAGGCTCCCATGTTAAATTATAAATGGATTTTTTTTTTGGGGAAGAAAAAAAGACAGACAGGGTCTTGCTCTGTCGCCCAGGCTCAAGTGCCGTGGTATGATCACAGTTCACTGCAGCCTTGACCTCTTGGCCTCAAGCGATCCTCCCACTTCAGCCTCCCGAGTAGCTGGGACCACACGCATGTGCCACTATGCCCAGATAATTTTTAAATTATTTGTAGAGACAGGGTCTCCTCTCCGTTGCCCAGACGGTCTTGAACTCCTGGGCTTAAGCAATCCTCCTGCCTTGACCTCCCAAAGTGTTGGGATTACAGGCATGAGCCACCATGCCTGGCCATAAATGGATTTGAGCCCATATTCCTGTTTCCATGGCCTGGGACATTGCCATTTGCAAGACATCTCTGGACACCCTCACCTGCAGATCAATCTGATAGAGAGGATCCTTCAGGGCATCAGGGTCATCTTCCTCATCATCCTCGTAGTAATCCTCCTCTGTTAGACACAGCCAACATAGGGCGGGTCAGGACAAAGGCCCATATACTACCACATGACGGAGGCGGAAGGTGCAAAAGCCCAAGGAATGTCCCTGTGGGCCCACCTCTCCCCTTTCTTGGGTACCCCATTCTTGGGATCAGTGTGGAAAGAAAAGGTATTTACCATGGCTGTCCTCTTATCAAACAGCTTACCATATTTACTTGTAGCAAGAATGTCAGATAAAAGTTGGCCAGCTAAACCATCCTCCTCCTCCTCCTCTTCCTCCTCCTGGTCCTCCCACATATCATTGGAGTCATCTACTTGGAGATGAAAAGTAGCTAGAGCTAGAGCACATTCATGCATTTCCCCTCCCCAAATCCAAACAGACCAGAAGGGCCCCAAAGGCTTCTGCAATGTGGCTTGTAGTACCCAGTGAAAGAGAACCAGAAATGGCCAAACCCTTCTGGTAAATCTGAAAGAAAGAACCTGGAGATATAAAGGTTGAGAGGCTCTTAAGAAGAATCAAACCAAAGAAGGGCTATGTTAGCTTGCCTCCTGGCTGCCTCCCACCCCAGCCTTCATATGGCAGACTGGAGAAGCAGCTCTTTACATGCCTAGTGCCCAGCACGGTGCCAGCCACAGAGCAGCCATTCCATTAACCATTAACTTGTTTTTTTTTTTTTCCAATTAGTGACTCAACAAACCAAGTTGCTAATTTGACAATTTGTAACTTGATCTGCCAGGCTAAAAGTCTCCTTGGAGTAAGGGCCTGGTGCACCTTGACTCCACTCTGCAGGAGTGGCCTGGCGAGCGGCATTAGCCTCCATGACGTTGGAGAGCTCGTTGATGATCAGCTTTAGGATCTTGACCAGCAAAGGAATGTTTGTCCAGCGTTCTGGGTCTGGGAAGGAAGAAAAAGGCTTCAAGTCAGAGTGTCACTGGGCTTACTTCTGGAAGTAGCCCTCTCCCCTCCTCAGTGCCGCTCACCAGAGTTCACCATCCCTCAGACTTTCACTGTCCCTGACTATATCTAGTCTCCAAAGAGTGATTTAAAGTTTAATAACTTTATTCTGTTTGGTATTGTAACAGTTCAGAAGGTGGGAGAGATGAGAGTTCAGGGATTAAAGGAGATAGAGTCTCGTTAGTAATAAAGCTCTGAAACCAAGGAACTGTATAGAGCCAGTACTCCAGTCCCAGTGACTTACAAATTGAGAGACAGCAGAGGTAATTATAAATCTACATTAAAGATAGCAGCTCTATACTCCCTACCTGCAAATCCTTGGCGTTACAGGCCAAAGTCAACTCAATAACAAAGACACACTAACCATCTGTGCCCAAGCCTCAGAATGAAGCTGGAAACTGGGATGCTTGGTACCTGAGACTATTTTTGTCCTTTTTTTTTTTTTTTCCCTCCAGACAGAGTTTCACTCTTGTTGCCCAGGCTGGAGTGCAATGGCGTGATCTTGGCTCACTGCAACCTTCGCCTACCGGGTTCAAGCTATTCTCCTGCCTCAGCCTCCCAAGTAGCTGGGATTACAGGCATGCGCCACTATGCCTGGCTAACTTTGTATTTTTAGTAGAGATGGGGTTTCTCTATGTTGGTCAGGCTGGTCTCGAACTCCTGGCCTCAGGCGATCCGGCAGCCTCGGCCTCCCAAAGTGCTGGGATTACAGGTGTGAACCATCGCACTCACTTTTTTTTTTTTGAGATGGAGTCTTGTTTTGTTGTCTAGGCTGGAGTGCAGTGGCACGATCTTGGCTCACCACAACCTCTGCCTCCCAGGTTCAAGCGATTCTCTTGCCTCAGCCTCCCAAGTAGCTGGGATTACAGGCGCCCACCACCACATCTGGCTAATTTTTGTACTTTTAGTAGAGACAGGATTTCACTATGTTGGTCAGGCTGGTCTCAAACTCCTGACTTCAAGTGATCCATCCGCCCTGGCCTCCCACCAACTGCTGGAATTACAGGCGTGAGCCACCACGCCCAGCTTATTTTTGTCCATTTTTGACAACAGGAAGAAACCATATGTTCTGATCCCTTTTATCTAAGTTTCCTGTTGCTTCTTTATCAAACCCATCACCAACAATTATGTTTTAAAAATATACACCACAATGCATTCCTTCCCTCCACCCAGATATCCTTAGCCCCTTATTATAGGGAGAGGATTGGAGGAATTGCAGCATCACCCACTTTTGGCTGACTTAGAGCGGGTGCGGATGCCCTCATCCATGCTGTAGATCTCCTCTCCCTTCACACGGATATCCTGTAGCCGTTTGTCATCTGCATTGATGCCATGCTGGAGCAGCTTACAGAGTGCCACAGAGCTGGCAAGGAAGATCCAAAAAAAGGTCAATCAGTTACCTATCTAGAGTTCATGCCAAGGAGATAAGCAATCATGTCCTAAGGCCCTCTATTTGACAGTGAAAATTCTGTTAACAACTAATTAGGAGAGCTAAGAGAGTTCAGCTGAAAATGAGATTTTAGAGTTCATGAGATGGTCTAATGAGATCTGTTCTTCTTCTTCTTTTTTTTTTTTTTTTTGTGATAGGGTCTCATTCTGTCACCCAGGCTGAGTGCAGTGGCGTGATCATGGTTCACTGCAAAGCCTTGACCTCCCTGGATTCAGGTGATCCTCCCACCTCAGCCTCCTGAGTAGCTGGGACTCCCGAGTGGGTAGGCACGTGCCACCATGCCTGGCTAATATTTTTGGTAGAGATAGGTTTCACCACGTTGCCCAGGTGGGTCTCAAGCAATTTGCCCACCTCAGTCTTCCAAAGTGCTGGGATTACAGGTAACCTGTTCTTCTTGAACAAAGCTAGGGTGGGCAAGCATCACGATGGCTATCCATACTGTAACGTGCAATGAAGTGATAAGAATCAGTGGTATAAAAGTCCAGGATAGAAAGTTAGGAAGCCAGGGTTAGAGGCTTGGGTTTTTTATTTTGAGACAGTTTTGCTCTTGTGGTCCAGGCTAGAGTGCATCTGCCTGTCGCCCAGGCGTGATCTGCCTCCTGGGTTCAAGCGATTCTCCTGCCTTAGCCTCCCGAGTAGCTGGGATTATAGGCACCCACAACCACATCTAGCTATTTTTTGTATTTGTAGTAGAGAGAGGGTTTCACCATGTTGGCCAGGCTGGTCTTGAACTCCTGACCTCCAGTGATCTGCTTGCCTCAGCCTCCAAAAGTGCTGGGATTATAGGTGTGAGCCAGTGCGCCTGGCCAAGGCTTGGGCTTATAAAGGAAAATAAGCCACTAGCAGCACTTAGCTGTGTGAAGTCTGCGGTAGAAAAGGGATCTCTAGCAAGCAGAGATCAGAAATATATAGTCTACCTGTGTTGACTGTCTTTTGGGGATTTCAAGATGGCAGCTATTCACATATGTGCCTTAGCAATAAAGAAAGACAAGGAAAAGGGAATACAAAGAGCCATCTGAAATGTCAAACAAAAATCAATGGAGCAAATCAGGGAAAAAAAGAAATATAGGTCAGGAGCAGAGGCTCACACCTGTAATCCCAGCATTTTGGGAGGCCGAGGTAGGTGGATCACTTGAGGTCAGGAGTTCAAGACCAGCCTGGCCAACATGGTGAAACCCTGTCTCTACTAAAAATACACACACACACACACACACACACACAAAAGAATTAGCTGGGTGTGGTGGAAGTTGCAGTGAGCCAAGATTGTGCCACTGCACTCCAGTCTGGGGGACAGAGTGAGACTCTGTTTCAAAAAAAAAAAAAAAAAAAAAACAAAAAAAAAAAACAAAAGAAAGAAATATAAGTGGTGAAGTGGTGGCAGAATGCCCAGAAAAGAAAGATGGGATTCTACCTGACTTTGCCTTCATACTGTCCATAGAACAGATGCTGTCGGCTTGTCCACTCAGCCATCACAAACTCTAGAGCAGGTTTGCCAGTAGGTCCTGGGAGGCTACACAGGAACTCCAAAAGAGGTTCTAGCTGAGTGTGCACCAGATGAGCAAACACCATGATCAGGGACTAGGAGAAAATAAGGACATTTGCTTCAGGGAAATCAATTTCAGAGACATAAGAGATGAGAGGGAACTGGCCAGTCAGATAAGAGACAGAGTCTACACTGAGGGTATTATTCACAGGACAAGAAAACATGGAGATTCCCTTGTCCATGTTTCTTAGGCCAGACAGATCCCATTTTACTTAACTGTCCTACAAGGGTAGTAACAGGGTAAAATAACTCAGGACCAAAATACTAATTTTCACTTCTATCAGCCAGGGAGTAGGAAGCCCACTCCCTACTGTTCTCTTACCTGCATGACACTGAGCGTCTCTGCCTGCTGCATCTTACTGAGGATGGCACGAAGAATCTGGTCTAGATTCTCCCCCAGCTCCCGCCCTGCCTTGGAGATGAGGGTGGAAACAAGGCGGCCCACAAAGGCCGCAGTGAACTCTGAGGTGCGGGGGTCCAGGAGCTGGCTCACCACTTGCATCACATACCACAGTCCATTGTGGCCCTGCTCATCATGCCACTGGGCTACTTGTTCCAGGGTCACTGACACATAGGCCCGCAAGCACTCTCCGCCATTCTGGGGAGACAGGGGTGGCAAGCAAGATTAGTAACCGAGGGACAGATGCCAGGAGGCCCTCAGTCTGTATAAACAAATGTTCTCAGAGGCCTATGCCTCATAAAAGCGGTGAGTCTATAGTATTCGTGGTGGGCTCATACCACTGGAATCAGGAATTTACTGTTACAGACACAGACATGCATTACATAATTCCCCCTTTACCTAATGAGCTATCTCAAAAATGTGTATTATTATTATTTTTTAATCACAAGGGACAATGGCCAAGCAAAATGAATTTTAATCATAAAGGTCTACCTCTGGTACTAAAAAAATATGCTTACAATCTTGCAATAATTGGGGATACTATAGGACCTCATATAGGTCTTACACAAACCACTAGTTGCCTAGGGATTTCTAAGCTGATCAATATTCACTGGCAAGTTCCTATAACCTTTATAACCAATGATGGTAGTACACACCTGAAAAGGTAACCAATTCACCCAGGAAACAAAAGGAGAAAAAATATTTAGGCATCTCTCCCCTCTCTAGAGGCCCATCACTCTGCTGATTTTATTAATAGAGGAAATATGCAGAAAGACTTTCTTATGGCCCCAAGTCTAGATGTCTGTAATCTCTTTCATAGTAGCAATACCCAATACAGATGGGCAGGGTGCTTGGTATCTGTATTTTTAAAAACTGTAACATGCTCCAAAGCACCAGAAACGCTTGGCTTTTGCAGCCTGAACCCTTCCTGAATCTGCTAAGTAAATATGGAGTTGAGGAATTCCGTATTTCAAAAGCATAAAACCATGTCAGATTTCTCAGTGTAGTAAAGGCCCATGACTGGGGAGCTATCTTCCCCCTTCTAGTCTCCATGTCTCAGATACCTGCATGGTGGCATTGTCATCTGTGTGAAGGGTACACTGTGCCACAGCAGGGAAAGCTTGGCAGATGAGAAGCTGGGAAAGGGGAGGCTTTGTATTTCGTACTACTGTTGTCAGGATATCAATGGCTGTCTGAAAGAGAGAAGAAAAAAGAGTCAGAATTGCCTCTGGGGTTGGGGGTGCCCAACAACTAAGATCCTTACTGGATGGGTATCACATAGCAACCCAGAGAAAGCTTATTAATGAAAGGCAAGTTTCCAAAATAAAAGGAATAATTAAATGGGTAGTGC
This sequence comes from Theropithecus gelada, assembly GCF_003255815.1. Taxonomy (NCBI): domain Eukaryota; kingdom Metazoa; phylum Chordata; class Mammalia; order Primates; family Cercopithecidae; genus Theropithecus; species Theropithecus gelada. Next base: position 163,887,658 of record NC_037668.1, read on the forward strand.
TCTCAGCCTCCTCATAATAGCTTACTAATTGATTAGTCCTAGGGGTGGGCACTAGTACATGGTAGTGGATTGGATAACCAGGTGACATACTTAGTGGCGCTGTGTAATGGTGGCACTCTGTTCAATTCACTGAGGGTACCTCTGAAACAAGAAGAGCCATTTTCTTTCTTTTATTCTTTTTTGAGGCAGAGTCTCGCTCTGTCACCCAGGCTGGAGTGCAGTGGTGCGATCTCTGCTCACTGCAACTTCTGCCTCTTGGGTTCAAGGGATTCTCCTGCCTCAGTCTCCCAAGTAGCTGGGACTGCAGGCGCCTGCCACCATGCCCGGCTAATTTTTGTATTTTTAGGAGAGATAGGGTTTCACCATACTGGCCAGGCTGGTCTCAAACTCCTGACCTTGTGATCTACCTGCCTTGGCCTCCCAAAGTGTTGGGATTATAGGCGTGAGCCACCGCGCCAAGCCAAGTCATTTTCTTAAAGCTTCAGAGAATCACCCACTGTCACTGTGGGCAAAAGAGCTCAGCAAAATCACCCCATGAATCTCTAATGCTATTAGGTTCTTGTCAGCTACATGCATCTGTGGGTGGCACTTGTATATCTCACACACACACAGCCACTTACCGCACAGAGCCCTGCAGGGATCTTGTCTGCTGGGGCCTGCATTATGCTGACCAGAGTGGGAATCAACCTCATTTGCATTGGGCCCTGACAGGCTTCAATCTGGGACAGCTCCTTGAAGATGTCCTGAGCCAGTGAGGCGACGACGGGATCTGAAGTGGATAAGGCAACACGGAATCCCCCTGCCTGATGGTCTGCATCTGCTTCTCGCTTAATAATGCCTGTTGTTTGCCCTAACCTAACAACTTCTGCATTGATTACTTATCACACATCCGGGACCTAGTGGGGCCACATGAATAACCTGAAAGAACAGGAGTGATCCTAAATCTCCAAGAGGTACACTTTGTATGGCTTCATTAAAGTAGGGACTAGTCTTTAACAGCTACTCCTAAAACAAAATGTAGTTTTTCTAAAGAAAAATCTTTAAAGTCTTTATTCTTGTGAAACCTAGATTATAAAACCATATGCTTAAAAAAAAAAAAAAAAAAAAAAAGCCCAACTGATACTTTAAGAAGAAAGTTGCAAAAATTGCCAAAACACTGACTTTCATGCATGAGAGAAATCATACATATCTCCTATGAGGTAGCCATGGTAGCCATGAACAATTCTCAAAGCTACTTCTGGGGCAAAAGGCAAAACTCCTAAAAAGCAGAGCCTTATGAAGAAAGGAAACTTTAGCTCAATCTTCTTTATCTATATAACAAAACATCCTCCTCTATTTAGTATGGAAAAATATAGGCAATGTATATTAAAGTATATCTTAAAAGATCACTGCAGCATTGTTTGTAATAGAAAAAAATTGGGAATACCCTAGATGTCCATTAGCAGAATGGGTAAATTATGATATACCCATTTTATGGAATACTATGTAATGGCTGAAAGAATGAGCTATATCCAAGAACACAATGTGGAAAGCTCCTCAGTACACATTTTTCAGTGAAAAAGCATATCTAATAACATGTTCAGTATATCACATTATATAAACAATCCTTATCCTGTACATCTTTCTGAGCTTCAATATTGGAGCTCTCTCTTTAAAAAAAAAAAAAATCCTTAATATTTTACTAGTAATAAGGTATTAATAAATACATTCACTATAGGAAAAAAAAAACTTAAACTGCAGAAAAGTAATAAAGAAAACACCTGTAATTCCACCACCCAGAGATAAACACTCTTAAAATTTTGATGTATTTTTTTCTTTTTTTTTTTAACATACTTATCTATACATATATCCTTTCCTAAAAGAAAAATCAAAACTTGGGATCATATTCTATGGATTTTTGGGGAAAAGTATCTTTTCATTTATTACAGTGTAAGCTCTTTCCCATGGTTTTAAATATTCCTTTTAAGCTTGATTTTTAATGGCTGAACAGTATTTCATTTTATGGATATAATTAACTAATGTCTTTTTATAATTTCCAAATTTTTACTACTGTAAAAAATATCTAGTGAATACCTTTGTTCATAAACTTTTACATGTATCTTTCTTTAGTATCTCCTTTTCTAAATTATAGTCCTAGCCCTTTTCTTTTAGGAGGCTTTTCATTTGCCAAATTTCCTATTCTATCATCAAAGTTCTGAATTATGTCTCTTGCTTATAAGCCCTTTATTTATTATCTTTTTCTCTAAGTCCCTACTAGAGAGTGTTACAGAAATAGGTACTCTATTTTTTAATGCTGCTACATTTACAGCACAATTCTATTTTTTGCTAATCCAAAGCCAGATTCTTTGCTTATGATGTTAAAACCATAGCATCATAGCTAAGACCAAACCTAGGGAATCTTTCATTTAAATTCCCCAGCCACCACCTTTTCTTTGGTGCCCCTCATAACACAGTTCTCCCTGGTGGCATACCATTACTGTACTTTAGGAAAATGGCGATGGTGAAGGGGCAGATTTTGCTTTCCATGCTTGCTGTGAATTCGGGGTCTACTGTACAAACGATGCACAGGGTCTCCATCACCAGGTTGAGGACCTCTGAGCTGAACTGGGCTGCTAGGTGAATTAAGCCATCCAGGATACTGGGGAGGAAGGGCTGGAGCACATGGGTACTCTCTGATACTTTCAGTTGGTCACAATAACTAGAGAGAGACAGATAAGCAAGAATTATTTAAAAAATTCAATTCCTGGTTTTCCCAATTAATCTCACATATTATAGCATTTATATGTGTAGCTTTACAAAGCAAATTCTAAAGTTAGGTAAGTTTCTACTTCTTTCTGGATGTATTCTATAAACATTAGCACCACCATTTCTATGTTCTCTATTTATTTGACTTTTGCTATTTTCTTTAAAAACTTCTGCTTTTTTTCTTGAAGTTTTTTTTTCTGCATCCTGAAACAAGCTTAATCTATATAAACATTTTTTTTTTTTTTTCTTGAGACGGAGTCTCGCTCTGTCACCCAGGCTGGAGTGCAGTGGTTGTATCTCGGCTCACTGCAAGCTCTGCCTCCCGGGTTCATGCCATTCTCCTGCCTCCTCAGCCTCCCGAGTAGCTGGGACTACAGGCGCCCGCCACCTCGCCTGGCTAGTTTTTTTGTATTTTTGTAGTAGAGACGGGGTTTCACTGTTTTAGCCAGGATGGTTTCAATCTCCTGACCTCATGATCCACCCGTCTCGGCCTCCCAAAGTGCTGGGATTACAGGTTTCAGCCACCATGCCCGGCCTTATATAAACATTTTATTTATACTTTCGAAATCAGCCTATTAGCTGTAGGATTTAAAGTTCCCTTATAGTTTTACTGTATTAGCCTCTTTTCAATCAACAAATATTTACTGAATGTTGCTTACCATGTCCAAAATGATACAATTGTTAAAAATACATTGTCTAGGACCAGGCACTGTAGCTCACGTCTGTAATCCCAGCACTTTGAGGGGCCAAGGCAGGCAGATCACCTGAGGTCAGGGGTTCAAGAGCAGCCTGCCTAACATGACAAAACATCTCTACTAAAAATGCAAAAAAATTAGCTAGCCGTGGCGTTGCGCACCTGTAATCTCAGAGAGGCTGAGCCATGAGAATCACTTGAACCTGGGAGGCAGAGGTTGCAGTGAGGCGAGATCATGCCACTGCACTCCAGCCTGGGTGACAAGAGCGAGACTGTCTCAAACAAAAACAAAAACAAAACCACAACAACAAAAATTATCTAAATCTTTACTTTTGTTTATCTTTAGAATGGCAATAAGTTACAAGGCAATAAAACATTGTTTCTCTATGTTAAAAGAACCTAATATAGAAACAAGGCACTTAGCAGTACTCAATAAGTGGTTCTTCTTTCTTTCTTTCTTTTTTGAGATGGAATCTCACTCTGTTCCCCAGGCTGGAATGTAGTGGCATGATCTCGGCTACCTGCAACCTCCGCCTCCCAGGTTCAAGCAACTCTCCTGCCTCAGCCTCCCGAGTAGCTGGGAATACTGGGAATACAGGCACCCGCCACCACGCCCAGCTAATTTTTGCATTTTTCGTAGAGATTGGGTTTCACTATATTGGCCAGGGTGGTCTTGAACTCCTGACCTCAGGTGATCCGCCTGCCTTGGCCTCCCAAAGTGCTGAGATTACAGGCGTGAGCACTGTACCCAGCCAATAAATGTTCTTTTTCTTAACTTAAATGTTTTATTTTAAATGTCTTATAACCGTATTATTTGTGTTGGCTTTCCAAGGTCCACAATGACCAGTGAAACTGTGGGCTTTAATCTCAGATCTGTCCACAGACTTTTTGATTTTTGGTTCATAATGTTTGATTCCAATACTACCCTGCTCTGACCAAACTTCTAAAGAGCTGATGTGGAACCTGGCTTTGGTCAGTTCTCAACTCCTTAGACTAGCTTTTGGATCCATCCCTCGACCAGCATTTATCTGTCCTCTCCCTCCCTCCATTTCCCACTTCTATTCTAAGGGTTTATAGTTACTTTGCCCCTCTAATGAACTTGAAACTGTACAGTATGGTAAAACATAGAGTTTGCATCATCTGTCTACATCATACTGGATCTTGTATGCCATGCTAAAAGAGGTTGAACTTTATTTTGGAAGTTGGTGTTTCTTTAACTTGTGTTACTCCTAACACCTAATCTTCTCTTTACCCTAAAGTCTCCAGGGGAAACTGATGTCCCAGGAAAATATTATATATTTATCCGTGGCTTCCTATACTGCCTGATATAATACGACTTTCTTCTGAAGTACCTCTATCTCAAGTTTGAAGAGAATAACTGGGAGCCACGAATGATTTTTTTTTTTTTTTTTTTGAGATGGAGTCTCGCTCTGCTGCCAGGCTGGAGTGCAGTGCCATGATCTCGGCTCACTGCAACCTCCACCTCCTGGGTTCAAGTGATTCTCCTGCCTCAGCCTCCTGAATAGCTGGGACTACAGGCATGCACCACCACACCCAGCTAATTTTTTTTTGTATTTTCAGTAGAGATGGCGTTTCACCATGTTGGCCATGATGGTTTTGATCTCCTGACCTTGTGATCCGCCCGCCTCGGCCTCCCAAAGTGCTGGGATTATAGGCGTGAGCCACTGCGCCTGGCCGTCATGAATGATTTTAACAGCAGGAGCAAGAAAATCAGTTTTCTATTTTAGAAAGATCAACTTGACAGCTCAAATAATATGGTCTGCAGAAGTGTGAGGCTGCAGATAGATCAATCAGGAAGCTGCTACAGTAATTCAAGGAAGAGAAATAGCACAATCAGGGTAGTAGCAAGGGAAGACGGGAAGGAAGAGATGAGAGGCCAAGGAACCAAGATCTAAAAGGCAAATATCTGAGATCTCTACCTTCATTAAAACAGGGAATACAAGATGTTTAAGTTCAAGATCTAAAGTTACAAGATTTCTACCTTTAATAAAAAGGAAAATACTGGTAGGACAGGCCTGAAGGTGATAACAAGCTCAGTAGTAAACGTGTTGATTTTCAGGTACTTGTAAGATATCTATCCTGGTATGGATAGTAAGCAATGAATACATTAGTTTGTAGCTCAGGAGAAAGTCTGACATAAATTTGAGTTAAAAAATGTGAAACAAGTATAATTATTTGTCAATCAGTATCTTGTTTCAGAGATTATTTAAGGGAGTTTGCAATGATACATAAACTATGACATGAAGGAATAAATTAAAACTGGGGCTAAGGAAAAAAAGAAAAGCAACGGTGGAATGCTTATCATTAAAAGGTTACTAGTGACATTAGAAAAGACAGCTGCAGGCTGGGCGCAGTGGCTCACGTCTGTAATCCCAGCACTTTGGAAGGTGGGGGTGGGCGGATAACCTGAGGTCGGGAGTTGAGACCAGCCTGACCAACATGGAGAAACCCCATCTCTACTAAAAATACAAAATTAGCCAGGTGTGGCGGCACATGCCTGTAATCCCAGCTGCTGGGGAGGCTGAAGCAGGAGAATTGCTTGAACCCAGGAGGCGGAGGTTGCGTTGAGCTGAGATCGTGCCATTGCACTCCAGCCTGGGCAACAAGAAATAACTGTCTCAAAAAAAAAAAAAAAAAAAAAAGGAAAAAGAAAAAGAAAAAGAAAAGAAAAACAGTTCCAATAACGTGACAGGGACGTAAGCCAGTCTGCAATTGGCTGGTAAACTAAATAGGAAATGACCAAATGGAAACTCTTTATTGAAAGATAGCTAACGATCCATTCATAGGACAGGTCTTAACCGGGATCCACAGATAGGCTTCAAGGAATTCAGTGTTTGACAATGAACATAAAATTTTCTAAACATATATGAGTGTCCATTTCTCTGGTCTGAATATCCATAGCTTTTGTCATCCGTCAGAGAGACCTGTTACATCTCTCAAGAAAACCACTAAACCACTACCCATGTGGTCCAAGAGATATGAACATTAAAAATAAAAGTTTTCTTCACAGTTCTTCTGATTATAAAAGTAATATAAACTTGTTGAAACAAACAAAATGTTTTATATATATAACAGAGAATGAAAGTTCTTTGTACTCTAATCTCCCCCAGAGAGAATCAAGGTTGATAAGTATGCCTGATAGGTACTGCCGTCTACCTAAAACACTCGGGAAAGTAATGGGTTTATTTTACCCAAAGTACTTTCACATTCATACCAAACTCCTCTCACAGCTTGCAGCTGCAAACATTTCCATAAAATTACAACACAAAGTGGATAATTCTCCAATGAAATCAAGTTTCACAAAGGTCAGAAGCTATACAGGCAGTGACCACAGGTACACACTCAGAAAAACCCTTAATATTCATGACTTAGGCAGCCAGGGCTCTCTCTTCTCAGACTTTTACAATGGTCTTAGAGCTTTCTGAAATGCTATACTTAGTTTGCCTCTTAAGATAATACTTCTAATTATTTTAGAGCCAAAGTTCTGCTTCACCTAGATTGAAGCAGAAAAAGATGGGACTCTGTTTATGGTCATAACATTAAGCATTTAATTAGAACAGGCAGTTCATGAATGCTTTCTAATGACACATAACACGGCATCTCAAAAGGTACTCCTCTGCCTTAAAAGGTATGACAGGGCAGGCACATGGAAAATAAATTTTGTGTTGGTAGTTTTAGGATTCAGTTGAGATGTTTAAGTTTGAGACTAAAATATTCCTTAAAACAATGGTCCTTCTAGTCTGTGTAGGAATATAAATAAATGACTTTTGATCCATTAGTAACACTAGCCTTAAAAAAGACAGTAAAACTGGGAAAAAATAAGCAGTGTTTCTAGGCCACATTATCCCAGATTTCGTTTCTAATATAAATATAATCAACCAACAAAACGATGTGGACTCTAATCCTGCTTCTATCATTCATCAGTTGTGCAACCCTGTGCAAAACATTTTTCTCTCCAAGCCTCAGGTTCTTTAGCATTAAGAGAAAGGGAGTTGCCTAGATGATTCCAGAACTGGAGTGAATTTAAAGAGGAAGAAGAGCAGAAAGAAACAGGACATCTTCTGGACTCATAAAATCCATGTCCCTAGCATGGTTTCTTTCCCTGTCCTTCCAACATTCACCCTGAAGGAGATCATTAGCAGGGATTTCCAAGCAACATAATTCATTGGAAAACTGTGATTTGGTATATCTAACCTGAGCAACTTTCCCTTAAGATAATTATCACCCCAGGGTAGCATACTCACCCCCAGATGGCTCTCACTGCAGAAATTCGAACTGACGGGGGCTGTGTCTCGTGAAGACCACTAACTGTTGCCTGTAGGAACTGCTGGATCAGTTCAGGGGACATAGCAACAGTGAACCGACTGGCAGCCCAAAGTGCCCGGCCCAAGAGGAAAGGAGACACTGGGAGAAAGACAGAGCAATTAGGGGCTGGAAAATGAAAATTCCTATTACTTGTCCTTTCTCTTTCCCACATTCATTCCAAATTTTTTTTTTTTTTTTTTTTTTGAGATGGAGTCTCACTCTGTCACCCAGGCTGGAGTGCAATGGTGCAATCTTGGCTCATTGCAACCTCTGTCCCCTGAGGTTCAAGCAATTCTCCTGCCTCAGCCTCCTGAATAGCTGGGATCACAGGCACCTGCCACCACGCCCAGCTAATTTTTTGCATTTTTAGTAGAGATGGCATTTCGCCATGTTGGCCAGGCTGGTCTAAAACTCTGGACCTCAAGTGATCTGCCCGCCTCAGCCTCCCAAAGTGCTGGGATTACAGGCATGAGCCACCACGCCCGGCCCTCCATTCCTCAATTTTTTAGAAGTAAATGGATGCTACATAGTATGTACAACTTATTTGAGAGAAAAAGCGTAACCTTGTATGATGAAAGCAAATGTGTGACCTGTGGTACAAAATCAATTTCCCAGTTTTCCCTTGTCTCTTGCGAGCAAAGTAGATCTTGAATACTATTAGACTAAAAGGATTTTACCACCCCAGTCCTAACCCTGAGCTCTCATTATTCCTTACCTGCACTACTAGTTAATCTTTTTTTTTTTTTTGGAGGTGGAGTTTTGCTCTTGTTGCCCAGGCTGGAGTACAATAGCGCGATCTCGGCTTACTACAAACTCCACCTCCTGGGTTCAAGCGATTCTCCTGCCTCAGGCTCCCCAGTAGCTGGGATTACAGGTATGCGCCACCATGCCCAGCTAATTTTGTATTTTTAGTAGAGATGGGGTTTCTCCATGTTGGTCAGGCTGGTCTCGAATTCCCGACCTTAGGTGATCCACCTGCCTTGGCCTCCAAAAGTGCTGGGATTACAGGCCTGAGCCATGGCGCCGGGCCCACTTAATCTTCTAAATGCCATCTCCATTGTTGTTTATTCCCACTTTTGGACCACTCTTTTTTTCCTTTTTTCTTGAGACGGAGTCTCGCTTTGTCACCCAGGCTGGAGTATAGTGGCACCATCTCAGCTCACTGTAACCTCTGCCTCCCAGGTTCAAGCGATTCTCCTGCCTCAGCCTCCCGAGTAGCTGGGATTACAGGTGCATGCCACCATGTCTGGCTACTTTTTGTATTTCTAGTAGAAATGGGGTTTCACCATGTTGGTCAGGCTGGTCTCGAACTCCTGACCTCAAGTGATCTACCCGCCTCGGCCTCCCAAAGTGCTGGGATTACAGGCATAAGCAACCGCGCGCGGCCTTGGACCACTCTTAAAACTTTAATTATAGCTCTGATCATGTCATTCTTCTATTTAAAATCTGTCAATGAATTCCATAGTCCACCAAATAAAGATTACCCTAGTCATCATGTTATTCAAGGCTCCCTAAGATCAGTGACTCTAGTATTACCTATGATTTCCCTTTATGGTTTCCAAACTCAAGTACACATCCCTCCTTAGCAACTTACATCTTACTCTCCCAGCTCTCTGCCTTGTTCATATTGCAAGCCAACATATTCACCTCCTTGCATTACTTATTTATTCATCTCTTAGGCTGAAGCAATTCTAACTATCTCGTGCCACAGTAATTCTGTCTTTAGTGTTCTTACATGTTATATATATTGTTTGATAGTCTAGCCACTAATTTAAGGATTACTACCCTTGTTTACTATAAGCTGCTGAGGAGAGACTATTCTTATTCAGCTTGTCACAGGGCTTAACTTGGTTACTCACACAATAAACATCCTGTTGACAGAAAACATTGAACAGAACCTAATAAACTGTGCCAAACAATTATACAATACAGATGCTCCTCTGCTTATGATGGGGTTACTTCCTAATAAACCCATCGTAAGTTGAAAATACTGCAAGTTAAAAATGCACTTAAATTTAATACTGAACATCACAGCTTAACCGAGCCTACCTTAAACATGCTCAGGGCACTTACATTAGTGTAAAGTTGGGCAAACTCATCTAACACAAAGCCTATTTTATAATAAAGTGTTGAATATCTCATATAATGTATTGAATACTGTACTGAAAGTGAAAACAGAATGGTTGTAAGGGTACTTGAAGTATGATTTCTACTAAATGTATATTGCTTTGGCATCACTGTAAAGTTGAAAAATCGTAAGTCCAATCACTGTAAGTGAGAAACTGTTTATAACTTTATATAATGTACAGAAGCAGTTCCCAAAAGGATGGTCCAGAAATTCCCTAAAGTTAAAACTATTTTCAAAGTAATACAGAGACATTAGTTTTTTCACCTTCATTCTTTCTTTCTTTTTGAGATGGAGTCTCGCTCTGTTGCCCAGGCTGGAGTGCAGTAGCACGATCTTGGCTCACTGCAACCTCCGCCTCCTGGATTCAAGCAATTCTCCTACTTCAGCCTCATGAGTAGCTGGAATTACAGATGTGTGCCACCATGCCCACCTAATTTTTGTATTTCTCAGTAGAGATGGGGTTACACCATGTTAGCCAGGCTGGTCTTGAATTCCTGACCCCATGATCTGCCCACCTCAGCCTCCCAAAGTGCTGGAGTTACAGGCATGAGCCACCAAGCCCAGCCTCGCTTTCATTTTTTTTTTTTTTTTTTTAAATTTATTTTTTTGAGACGAAGTCTTGCTCTGTTGCCCAGGCTGGGCTGCAGTGGCGTGATCTCGACTCACTACAAGCTTCGCCTCCCGGGTTCACGCCATTCTCCTGCCTCAGCCTCCCGAGTAGCTGGGACTACAGGCACCCACCACCACGCCCGGCTAATTTTTTTTTTTTGTATTTTTAGTAGTGACGGGGTTTCACCGTGTTAGCCAGGATGGTCTCGATCTCCTGACCTCGTGATCCGCCCACCTCAGCCTCCCAAAGTGCTGGGATTACAGGCATGAGCCACCACGACCAGCCACTTTCATTCTTTCACAAGTATACAGTGTAGTTTTCCAGAGGTTATGTGATATGTGATATTCATGGCTCTGACAGCCAGTGGAATGCATGTTTCCATTTCTTTTATTTTAAAAACATCTCAGTTTTAATTTTTAGTATAGTAAATATTAATAAATCAAAGCCACATAAAAATGTCTTTTAAATTGTTGATAATTTGTAACCAGAAAGTTTCAGAATGGTTGGAGTAGAAAAGGTTTTAGCTACAGGCAGGATTAACAAATGATATATACTGAGCCTTTTTCCAGTCTAAATGACAAATATTCTAAAATTTCCAAAGTCTTTGAAAAATCTTTGCTAGGGTAAACTCTACAAGAAATGTGTTAATGGGCTTCAGAAATCTTTCAATGTAATTACAGGATGCCTACTCAAGGCACTTGTAGGATACAAACATTAGACATGACTTCTATTCTCAGAGACCTTACTAGTAGGAGTAAGAAAACATATTCAACAATGCAGCATATGATAAGTACAGAGTGAAACAGGATATTCCCAATGGATCTGAGCTCTGGATGTACAACCATTTTAATTTGTGATTCAGAGAATGGAAGTGATGGAGTGAGATACCCGATAATAGATTACCTATTTAAAATCACAGAGCAGAACATTTTCAAATGACGTAAGCAACTCCCAGAACTATCCTATGGAGAGGAAATAAATGGACTGAAAATGGAGCAAACCATACCAAACGTTCCATGATTTAGGTACTGAGAGAGAAAGCAAAGGTAGTGTTTTGGGATGGGGATCTGGCTCCAAGGATGAGAAAAGGCATGGCATGGCAGAAGCAAGTAGCAGAAAATGCCACACAGACAATGATTCTTAGCTACTGCTCTGTATTGTGGAAGAAATCGGTCTAATAGTAAAGGGCTACTTTTTTTTTTTTTTTTAACTGAGTCTTGGTCTGTCACCCAGGGTGGAATACAGTGGTATGATCTCATTTCACTGCAACCTCCGCCTCCTGGGTTCAAGTGATTCTCCTGCCTTAGCCTCTTGAGTAGCTGAGACTACAGCCTCCCGCTACCACACCCGGCTACTTTTTATATTTTTAGTAGAGGTGGGGTTTCGCCAAGTTGGCCACGCTGGTCTTGAACTCCTGACCTCAGGTGAGTCACCAGCCTCAACCTCCCAAAGTGCTGGGATTAGAGGCGTGAGCCATCACACCTCGCCTACTTTTTTCTTTTTAAGACAGACAGCTAACATGGAATGAGAATGGAACACTTTAATTATTTGGATATTGGCCAAAAATAAAGGTTGAGAAAAATGACAGGAAACAAACAGGAAGAATGTGCCTGATACAGAATGCTTCAACAATGGGAGCAGAACTTGATAATTCTGAAGATACAGCACCAGATTTGCAATCCATTCAAATGCCAAAAACAACCACAAATGGGAATGCCAATTTGGGAAAAAACATTAACATCATGGAAGAATTATGAACTAGGCAATATTAGATTATTATTAGGTGAAGCTTAAGTCAAGGTCTCTGGGCTGTTTTAGAGGTTTGGATGAGTTCAAGCTGTAGGGTGCAAACAATTTTCACTCAAAGGACACAAGAATATCTGGCCTACCAGTCTAAGTGAACAATATAACCAAGTTAATGACAGGTCTAAAAAGCTTCTAGCATCCTGGCATGTGCTGAAACATACCTGAGAGGTTGAGGTCTGCAAGGATGACATTGGTCAGGAACCCATGCATGTCAAAATGAATCCTGCCATTTTTCACACTGTCAGTGATGATGGCCTTCACTGAGCCTAGGGCAAGCATGCATGCCTCATGGATCTTCCACCTGTGAAAGGATACTACAGCCTAGTAAAACATACTACACTGCCAAAAAAGATAAATATTTGAGGAAAGAAGACTCAGAAAAGGGCACTCCACCACAATCTCTTCCAAAAGAGTCATTTATCTTAAGCCCTTCCATTCTAACCTACAGCTGAAAACAGAGTAAAATTTTAATAAGAGATTAAATCTGTTATTAAATTAAAACCAGATTTTCAAATTAAGATAAAAATAAATCCATCCTTTCAAGACTTTTTAAGAAGGGGTAAACAAAAGCATCTTAACTAATTAGTGGCTCACTCTTACCAGTGCTCAGTGCCACTGTTTTTGGTTTGCTCGGCTTCTTGTAAATGTCGAGTGGCTGCAGCAGCCAGGGCTGCTGCACTTTCATTCTGGAAATCTGTGGCCACAGCCTATGGAGAGAGAAGAGCTAATAAATCTGTTTGTGCCCATTAAATGCACTTTAGTTGTAAATTGCTTTAGTCATGACTGTTAGAAGTGATTGGTTCAAGCTCTTTTACATACATGTGCAAACCCCGATTAATTGTATTTAAAATGTTATACCAGTAGGTCAGGGTCTCTAATGAAATTCAAGTAATATCTGTATTCTGTAGTGCCTAGGCATTGTAAGACTAACCAGTTGGGCCAGGCACGGTGGCTCAAGCCTGTAATCCCAGCACTTTGGGAGGCCAAGATGGGTGGATCATGAGGTCAGGAGATCGAGACCATCCTGGCTAACACAGTGAAACCCCGTCTCTACTAAAAAAATACAAAAAAACTAACCAGGCGAGGTGGCGGGCGCCTGTAGTCCCAGCTACTCGGGAGGCTGAGGCAGGAGAATGGCGTGAACCCGGGAGGCGGAGCTTGCAGTGAGCTGAGATCCGGCCACTGCACTCCAGCCTGGGCAACAGAGCGAGACTCCGTCTCAAAAAAAAAAAAAAAAAGACTAACCAGTTGGCTTCTTTGGCTATATTCCAGCAGAGTATAAATGAGCAATAATAGATGTAGCTTTGGATGACAATGGACCAAATATTTGCTCTCCTGGAGTCTGATCATAGAAAAATAAGTCTAATCTACTAATTGGAACTGAATATAATCTTTCATAGCTCCTTAGAAATACTAAATAATAATGAGAAGTGATTCATCAACAGAGAACAAATCTCCTACCCAACAAGAAGTGGCAGTTTCTTCTTAGTATTTCAGCCTAGAGACAACTCTATGCTCTAGTTCGAAGAGGCAAAGAAAATATAAGCAGGTATTTGGATGTTCATATTTCAGCAATCTATTTTGTTTTGTTAGGTTTGCCAACCTTTGGTCTGTGCTACAGATTCTTGTTGAAGAGTGAATTAAATGGAAATGTTTTTTTTTTTTGAGACTGAGTTTCACTCTTGTTGCCCAGGCTGGAGTGCAATGGTGTGATCTTGGCTCACCACAACCTCCGCTTCCCGGGTTCAAGCAATTCTCCTGCCTCAGCCTCCTGAGTAGCTGGGATTACAGGCATGCACCACCAAGCCCAGTTAATTTTGTATTTTTAGTAGAGATGGGATTTTTCTATGTTGGTCAGGCTAGTCTCGAACTCCTGACCTCAGGTGATCTGCCTGCCTCGGCCTCCCCAAGTGCTGGGATTACAAGTGTAAGCCACCATGCCTGCCATAAACTGAAATGTTCTTGATTCAACTACCCTTATTCCATGGAACACTTAATCCTCTATACAATTCTCCCCCGCACCCTGGCCCTATGGTCTGCACAATTCTTACATCTAATATTTAGTTGTAAGTTAGAACCAATAGCAATCATTTTAGAATTTCTGAGTCTCAAACTTCATTTCAGAAACTCTCTTGCATCCCCAATAAAGTCTGAGATAAAGTCACCCAACAACACTGCTCACCTTGGATTAGTTGTCTAGAAAAAAAAAAAGCTCAAGTGACTGATTAAAATTATGTGGTTGAAGTATCAAGGTAAACTTACCAGCAACAAGTCTTGAGCTGCTATTCTAACAGTATAGGAGAATGTATCATCATCTTCATCTTCTACAAACTGTTGGGGGTTGGCTGTCCATACTTTAATCTGAAAAGATCAAATTATATCTTTGTGATGCTGCCAATCTGATTCATAGCTTTTCATCAACAGATATGGGAAGATTTCAACCTATTATCCTGAACAAAACTCTAGCCTTTTGCTGGATACAATGGCTCACAACTGTAATCCTGACACTTTGGGAGGCCAAGGTGGGAGAATTGCTTGAGCCCAGGAGTTTGAGACCAGCCTGGGCAACATGGTGAGAACCCGCCTCTACAAAAAAATAAAAAAGTCAACTGGGCATGGTGGCATAAGCCTGTGGTCCCAGCTACTCAGGAGGCTGAGGCAGGAGGATGGCACGAGCCTGGGAGGTCAAGGCTGCCATGAGCTGTGTCTACACCACTACACTCCAGCCTGAGCAACACAGCAAGACCCTGTCCCAAAAAAACCAAACCAAACAAAACAACAACAACAAAAACTGAAACAAAAACTCTAGCTTCAAAAATCTTTTCTTTTTGATGTAGAGAAACAAATACTATCAAGTAGCAAGGTAGGTAGCAATGGCTATTGCTCTCTTTTAGAATCTGGCTGATTACCAGCTCTCTGCCAATGTCAACCAGCTGTTACCCTTTGACAGATCGATTTTCTGAACAGATTAAGTCTGATGGACTATTTACTGTGAAAATTATGTCAATTCTTGTGCTGTTTTAAACGAGGCGTTACCTAATTTTTCAACGTTCTTTGCTGGTTTTGATGACCCACCATCAGGCTAACGGTCTGATCATTACATTTTACTATAGGGAAGGAACAGATTCTCCTAAAAATCAGCGTCTTAGGTTAGTGGTCCTGTGAGATTTTCTAATGGCAAAAGTGGGCCAGGCACAGTGGCTCGTGCCTGTAATCACAGCACTTTGAGAGGCCAAGGTGGGCAGATTGCTTGAGCCTAGGAGTTAGAGACTACCAGCCTGGGCAACATAGTATAGTACTTTTCTGCACCAAAAAAAAAAAAAAAAAAAAAAAAAAAAAAAAAATTAGCCAGGTGTGGTGGTGAACTCCAAAACTTTGGATATGGCAATAAAATGATGTCAAACCTTTCCCAGAACTTCACATGAAATTATTATTCTTGGGGCCGGGCACGGTGGCTCACGCCTGTAATCCCAACATTTTGGGAGGCCGAGACGGGTGGATCACCTGAGGTGGGGAGTTTGAGACCAGTCTAACCAACATGGAGAAACCCTGTCTCTACTAAAAATACAAAATTAGCCGGGCATGGTGGCACATGCCTGTAATCCCAGCCACTCGGGAGGCTGAGGCAGGAGAATCGCTTGAACCTGGGAGGTGGTGGCTGCAGTGAGCCGAGATCACGCCACTGCACTCCAGCCTGGGCAACAACAGCAAAACTCCTTCTCGAAAAAAAAGAAATTATTCTTCATTATTCTTCTTGTGTCTACTTTTAGAAATAAAGTGTTCGCTTGACCAAGACTTCACATTCTTTAAGTTGCACTTTCCAAATACAAGATGGCAACTGTCTCTCAAATATTATTTACCTGCTCCTCAGTGATTTGCATGTACAGGATAATATAATAAATCAATTCAGGCAAGGCTTTCTTAACAGTGCTTTTGAATTTGCTATTTTCTAGTAGAGCATGGACAAATTCAAAAATGCTAAAGACGAGATTTTCAAAGCCCAGGACTTCACCTGCAGGAAATGCACAAGAGAAGAAATTAATGACAAGAAAGCAAAAGGAAAGCACACATGCTGAAAATGAACTACATAATCTTTGTAAATTATTGAATATTTCAAGCACTTGCTAATGATTATTCCTGAGGAATTGGGAGAGAGGGCTCAGAAGTCACAAAACGTAATTTTGAGGATATTAAATATTCTTTGGTTTTTCAAGTAAAAGAATCAGAAACACTGGATATATTTTCCAGTATGTCTATTGTTCTAATCTGAAATAATTAGAAATATTAAAACAGAAATGAAAGACTCATTATCTGGGACCCCAAAATGAAACACAACAAAATGCCAGAAGTAGGCTAGATTAAATGGCCTTAAAAGTATCTCTTCCAACGCAGAAATTCTGTGATTTTATGAGATTTATGCAACTACCTATCAGGAACAGATTAAAGATTGTCAATTCTCATTTCCCCACATCTAATACATTGAAAATAAACTCAGTTAGAAAACACTTAATAGAGTGAAGCCTCTCAAGTTATTGTTTTTTATGCCCCCCGTCTCTGGCTTCTTTTTCTTTTTCCCACTAACTGGTATTTCTATAAAGATCAAATAAACTACATACCATCAGAATCCACAGGATCTTCTACTTCTTCTGTGTAATTTACTTCTGTCCTCACATAAGTATGATGAAGAGTAAAGAAACAGAATTTGGAGTCTGCTTTACATATAATCTATGAGGAAATGTTACATATTCCAACACTAAAAGTAGACACCTTAAAAAAGCCTGTGTAAGAAGAGTGGAACCATATGAATGTGAGACCCAATGCGAGATTCCTAACTATAGGTGGTAGTAGCTCCCTTAAACTTTCAAGAAAGGATATAAAGCTGCACTCTCGGTTAGGGTGTTCCAAACAATAGGCAGAATCTGCTGCATGGAGGACACCATGTGCTTTGGGAAGTTTTTCACTAGGGCTGTCACTGCCTAAGAAGTTAAGAGAAAAGGACCCAAGTTATGAGTGATATATAGGAAATAAATGATTTCAGACCACCCCCTCAAACACCAAATATTTCATTGGTAGTAAGTGTTTACCTTTAGGACCTCCATCTTAAACCCACTGTCAGATGTGGGGCCATCTGGTATCTGGAGGGCCTGAACAAAGGCCTCTGTGAACTGCTGCACCACGGGAAAGATCAGGACTTTGGCTGCACCCTGACAACAGAAACCAAAGTCAATGCTGGATAAATCCCTAATCCATGGCTTCAACACATATATATCAAACACTGATATGTGAAAGGCACCTAAAGCTCTCTTCAAGCTCCAAGCCTGATCAGAAGAGAATAGCTATAAAGTCAATGAAGGTGTTACCTAAGATTTCATGTTTCCTTAACCAGCACTTGCAGTTCTTCATCAAAGCCCTCTTAAAAACTATTATGTAAGACCAACTTTCCTCCTAACTGCTTCTGAATCACAGGGATTGGTATTTTTCAGCTAGCTCTGCTTCACGCAAGAGGGCCATAAAAGAGTAGTAAAGTTCTGAGTGATGACTACTATGAAAAGGATATAGGATAAGGTGTTTGAAGAAGACAGACCCAAAAGAAGACTAAGCTTTTTACAAGTTGAAAATTCAATCAGGCCAGGTGTGGCGACTCATACCTGTAGTCCTAGCACTTTGGGAGGCCAAGGTGGGAGGATCACTTGAGCCTAGGAGTTCAAGATGAGCCTAGGCAACATAGGGAGAGACCCCGTCTCTACAAAAATAAATTAATTAGGCTGGGCACGGTGGCTCATGCCTGTAATCCCAGCACTTTGGGAGGCCGAGGTGGGCGGATCATGAGGTCAAGATATCGAGACCATCCTGGCCAACATGGTGAAACCCTGTCTCTACTAAAAATACAAAAATTAGCTGGGCATGATGGGGCGTGCCTATAGTCCCAGCTACTCAGAGGCTGAGGCAGAAGAATCGCTTGAACCTGGGAGGTGGACATTGCAGTGAGCTGAGATTGCACCACTGCACTCCAGCCTAGCAACAGAGTGAGACTCCATCTCTAAATAAATTCATTCATTCATTCATTCGCCGGGAGTGGTGGCACATGCTGGTGGTCTCAGCAACTTGGGAGGCTGAGATGAGAGGATTGCTTGAACCTGTGAGGTTGAGGCTGCAGTGAGCTATGATCATGCCACTGCATTCCAGCCTGGGTGACAGAGCAAGATCTTGTCTCAAAAAAATCCAAATAAATAAAAAAATAAAAATACAGCTGGGAGCTGTGATTCATGCTTATAATCCCAGCACTATGGGAGGCTGAGGCAGGAAGATTGCTTGAGCCCAGAAGTTTAAGACCAGCCTGGGCAATACAGTGAGACCCTATCTCTACAAAAATTTACAAAATAAAATCAGCCAAGTGTGGTGGTGCATACCACACCTGTAGTTCCTACTGGGGGTCGGGGGTGCTGAGGTTAGGGGATCACTTAAGCCCAGGAGTTCAAGGCTGCAGTGAGCCATGATTACGCCACTGTACTCCAGCCTGGGTGACAGAACAAGACCCTGTCTGGAAAAATAACAATAATAATAATTTAATAAAAATGTTAAATCTATCTCTAATACTGGTTAGTGTGCTTTTTGGTGCTGCTATCATGAAACGACTCACTGCTCTGCATGAATAAAACTTGTAAGCATGAAGTCTGTTATTGATCCAAAGACCTGCTTACCTTTTCCAGCTCCTCCATGTTACAGATCATATGGGCACAAGTGGTAAATATTTCCACGGCTCGGGAACGGGTTCGAATACCATACACCTGGAAAAAAGGTTATAGCATAACAGGACAGCCACGACATTGGAATGTGTAGGTATGTGTGTATCTTGGACTAGAAGTAAAACTATGACTAATGAATCCTTACATGAGATTGGATGCCCTCGAGAAATGGGAAATGTAACTCATTTACATTTACAGGAGGCAGACTTCTGTAATTCAGAGAATGAAAGGTAGCAGAATCATAATGTTGGAACTTATTGGAATGAACCTTACACATGGGCCTCTGTTGGTTCATTTGATTAAAAAATACCAGGCTGGGTAGTGCTTAAAATCCCAACACAGCCAATATATTTCCTTTAAAATGCAGACTATTGGTTGGGGGCAGAGGTGAATAGGGAAGTTACATTATCCATCAGGTATTTACATCTTGTTGTAAATGAGTTATCATTCATATACACTCTAATCAAATATATATGCAATATATTAAGGGTCTATTATGGGCAATGCAGTGATAGATTGCTTCCAATTACTTAGCTGAGGTAGGCAAGCTTAGGTGGGATAACTCAATAAACTGAGGCTGGAAGTAGCATGAAGGAAGGCACTATTTATCTACCTAGGGGCTACTGGATGCCAGGAAGTACGATATGTGAAGAAATATTTCAGCTATTTCACTCTTTTATCAAAGGCTTGCCCTTGTAGTTGAGTGAAAGGTCTAAGGTTAACGCAGATTCAGATCCAAATCTTTGTCAGTTCTAGTCTTTAGGTATTGAGATCAGTTGCAAACACCATAATCTCCCACCTGAAAGGCTGGGGGCTGAAGACAGCCTGAACTCACTATAATCTTGGAGCTGAGATTTCATACCTCAGCCATGGTGAAGATCTTATACATCTCTGGGAGAATGACAGGAGCAACAAGTGGCATCTGTGTGTCTGTCACTTCTCGAGTGAATTCTACAAAGAAAAAAGCAGTACTGTTTAAAAAAAAAATACTGCTTCATAAAGACATTAAGGTTGATATTTTCTGAACTGCTTCTAGGTGGCAGTTCCCAAACAGACAGCACACAGGTAAAGACACTGGCCTGGTGGTCTCATTCTGTGAAAGCAAAAGTAGCAAGTTACTGATTATTTGTTAGAAGGAGAAAGAATAACATGGAAATAGAGAAAAATATAAGCAATTAAAAAAGAAAACTTTAATATAAACACTGAAAGAAAATCTATAATAGAACTGCATAAATGTCCTTGTGAGGTCAACTTGGGAAAATTCTGTATTAATTTACCTTGTGCTCATCTGTCAACATTCAGTTACACTTCGAGGTTTCTTACCTTTGGTTCTATTTTCAGTACTTTCACTTGGCAAGCTAGTTTGATGCACATAATAAAATATGTACAGACTTACTAGGCCTCAACTCCTCTTTGTATATGTTACTCTTCTCAGTAGATGATATTTATTGACCTAAAAGTCAGAGGCTGCTGCTAACTGGAACAAATAGGAATTTTCTATATAAATGTGGCAAAAAGCAACCTATACACAGAATGAGACTCGAAGGTGACGGAAATATGGGTCGTATCTTTCCCTTCATTTCTTCAAAAAAAAAAAAAACATAAATACACCACACACAAAGTACTGAGACAGCACAAACGACCCCTGGATTCATGTTACAAAGCAGCAGAATAAAAGCCCTTGAGTTCCAATAACTATTCACTTTACCTGATGCTTTTCCACGTTATCACTATAAAAATGGACATAGGCACTGGGCACAGCGGCTTATGCCTGTAATCCCAGAGCTTTGGGAGGCTGAGGCAGGAGGATCACTTGAGGTCAGGAGTTCAAGACCAGTCTGAACATAGCAAGATCTGCCACTACATTAAAAAAACAAACAAACAAAAAAACCAAAATGCTGCGTGTGGTGGCATGTGTCTGTAGTGCCAGCTACTTAGGATGCTGAGGCAGGAGGCTCACTTGAGTCTAGGAAGTCAAGGTTACAGTAAGCTAAAACAGTGCCACTATACCTGAGCCCAGGTGACAGAGTAAGATCATGTCTCAAATAAATAAATAAATAAAAATAAAAATAAAGCTAACCACTTGGGACATTTTGGGAAAAGATACACAGCTAGAAACGCAAGTTGGCATTTTCAAGGTTAAGGTACTCCACAATTTTGAGCAGTATCAATCCCCATGAGTCAAATGGAGACCAAATACTCAAGGTTGAATTTTCTTTACAGCTGTAATTTCCTCCTCAAGAATAAAGTATGAGCTTTGAATGGTAAGTGAGTGTTCTATTTTATTTAGAAATCCAAGGAAATTAGTCCAAACAAATATGACAGATGGCATAACAAGTTTTTATGAAAAATATAGGATAATTTAATTCCGCTAATAAAATGCTTAACTGCTTTTTACTCTCCTATACTCATCCCTGGTATCAATTTATTAATACTTTATAGGTTTAATTCGAAAAGTTTTCTGAGGTGATTCAGCAAGTCAGAAAAATTCTAGGACTCCAGCAACACCTCAATCTCCAAATTTCTTTGAGAATAAAGAAAAAGCTGTATCTGGTGGATCAAATCTTCTAATCCTTAGCTGCTATGTTTACATTTCCTTTACACCATGAGCCTTAGTTGGTTCTCATCTATAAATAGATAAGTTTAATAGGAAGCCTCATTAAAGGGAAACTGGTATAGTATCTTGAAAAACTCTGAAGAGAATCAGTCCCATTCTCCTAATGGGCCTCTGTCCAACCACCATGTCCTGCTATCTTCATGCATGCCTAAGTTTTTGTTGTCAGAGTACAGTCTACCCTCGTTTGAAAATATTTGGAGCAAGTATTTGGGAATGGGGTTGGCTGCCAGCCATTCCATGTCTGGTGACTCCATTACAAAAGGACACAAATTTCCCCAAGAGTTCTTTCCCTGTGGCTGGCAGAAAAGTGATCTCACTGAACAGTAATTTCCTTAGTCAAACACAATAAGGGCTCTTCAGCATCCAAATCAAGATAAATGTACAAACACCTTTCTCTCCAAGTTTGTCAAAAGAAGCTGAATTTCATGTTGGAAGACTGAGAGGGAACAGGCTTCCTTTCCTTGGTAGAACATGTATCTGTTAATTGATATCCTGGCACTATGAAGTGGTGAATAAAGAATCCTGAAAGGCCAATTTCATGGAGACGGGTGTGTGAAATCACTTGAACAATGAATGAGTCATAAAGGAGAAGTAAGGGCAATAAGCAGGGAAGTGAAAATCTGAGCAAGGAACATTTTGATCTTTTTGGTAAGTCTGTTCTGTATCTGAGCTAAAAACTGAAGCTTTGTCATAGGCAATCAATACGAATATAGTGGTAATTCAAAAAGGCAGCTGGGGGCATGGGAAGAGGTGATTTTGAAACAAAAGGAGAAGAAAGATTTGCATTTGACAAAGAGTTGATATTATCTACCATTAACATCACATGGACTAGCAAAATTGGGCCTATGTGCCAAGTTCAGTAAACTGAGATTGAGAGAGAATAGAACTGGCATTCACAACTAGGTAAGAAAACATTTCAGGTAAGCTAGTAGGTCATAGAGAAAGAGAAGATATTGGTGGGACTTCTACAAACCTCCATAAACGAAAGAGAAAGATGATTTCTAAAGGATCAGTACAGGATGACTAAAGGCCAGGTAAGAATTTCTTGAAGGCAAAACAGAGTAGTGACTTCATCTAGGGAATAAGAAGCAGGGAGGAACTTGCAAAGGACTGGGAAACTCAGGCCATCCCTAAGGATATATGAAAGCAGATTCTGGGAGGGATTGATAACTTAATCAGGTTTAGAAGAGATATCCATCAAATCTCTTTGAACTAAAAGTAGAAGTATTTTTATCAACTTCTCAGAACAGAGAGAAGGAAAAGATACTGAGACTACATATTCTCTAACTGGCTAAATGAAGGTCAGGATTATATGGCTATACTGTTTTTATCTTCTTTTTAAATATTTCTATAAAAATTCATTTTACAATTCTTAACTTTGCCATGGTTGAACTAAGTGGAAAAATAATATATAGTAATAATAATCATAGTAACTAAACTTTACTGAACAAATAAAGATAGATTAGCTAATTTAAACCATACCAAAAGCTCCTTTGATGCAGATACTACTATCATCTTAATTTTATATAGAAGGAAACTCAGGCTCAAAGAAGGTAAGTGAAGGATCAAGGTGAAGCCCCTACAAAAATTTAAAATCTGAATACTCAATCTCTATGCTAATACTGTATCTGTAAGTGGTAGGTTTGGCAGTAGAAGTAATACTATACAACCTTAACTCCCTAGAAAAAAACAATGGAGCTGGAGGGTAGATGCAGAGATAAAAACTAGGAGGGAGGAATAACATCAGTAGCAATTCCTACTGATCCAGGCCATTATATCACATAGCTTCTGGTAATACTCCTGTCGCTTGAGATCCAAGTACCAATACCAGGGAAAAGGGCTTCTGGTACCTGTCAGCACACGCATGGCTCCATGGACGGCATTTAAGTCTCCGCTCACCAACATCTCCATGAGCAGGTTGAAGAGTTGGGGCCAAGCTTCAGGCCAGTCCCAGTGGGCAATGGCTGACACTGCATAGGCCACACTGGAGCGCACTTTGCTTATCGATTCTCTCAACCCATTAGGCAATAGCTCCCGGATAACAATTTTTGCCTGTAAGGGATAAAAGTCCACCTGCTATTAGATCAGGTTATAAGTGACTGGCAGAGCCCAGTTCAGTTGGGAACTGTGTTGGAAAAACAATGAGTACAAGGTACTGCAATGAGTACAAGGTACTGCATAAACTTGCAATGAATTGTCAAATTTATATATAGGAGTTTTAGAGGAGTCTTCTCTAAAACTCCTATATATAAACTTGACAATTCATCTGGAGGGTTCATCTGTGATCTCTACACTTATGCCGTCCATTACAGTAGCCACTACCTACACATGGCTATTAAAATTTTAAAACATTTAAAATTTAGTTCCTCAGTTGCACTAGCCCCATTTTAAGTGCTCAATAGCCATATGTAGCTAGTAGCTATTGTTTTAGACAGCACAGACACAGAATATTTCCATAACTGCATAAAGTTCCAATGGAAAACATTCCTCCAGACCTCACACCTCAAAATTTCTTGGGGACTCAGGATGATTGCACATTATTGCACTAAGTACAAACATTATTTCATTTAATTCTTAAACCCTTAGTTGGTATTTTTATTCTCATTTTGGAGATTTAGGAAATTGAGGCTTAGGTGTTAACACATTTCCAATGATCTCATAGCTTGTAAAAAGCAAAACTGGAATTTGAACACAGACCAGCCTGATACTTGAGCTCTTTAATGTATAGCCCTATGCCCGCAATGCCAGCCAACAATCTCCTTCTCTGCCTAGTCTTGATTGCTTCATGCAGTCAAAGAATGTTGATAGTCTAATCTCTTAAAATGGACCCTCAAATCTCCTCAGGTAGACTAATCAAGTAACTGACTTACCCTTTCTGTAGTTTCAGGAGGCCTAAATTTCTCTGATTGGGCACACCAGTGAGTCTCCACATATTGTTTCAAGATGACTGATGCCAGCTGTGAAGAGAATAAGCCAAGTAGTACAGCAAGAAAAAGAATTTTTTCACACATAAAAACTATATACATGGTCCGATACATCTGAAGTCTATCTAAATCTGGCACGACATCCTAGGTTATTTATAAATCGGCCTTATTCTTATTCTTTCCTATAAGAAAGTTTCATTACCAAGGAAAAGGAAACTACTTATAAATTGGGCCAGTCTGGACTTACCTGACGGATTGCCAGTGCCCCCTGGGGATCTACAGTCAGTTCTGCCAAGTGAACACCAAATTCTGAAAGAGAAAATTTTATTGAGTCTAAGAGCACCCAGGAAAGCCATAGCAATTTACTAAGCTCTAACCCTGATGCCAACAAGATTTCAGAAAGAATCCTAATCTGTAATTTCAAAAAGAGCTGATAACTACTAAGACTGATTCCTCCAAGTAAAAGAAACAAATTGGCTTACAGGACATGCCTTGTTACAATGAAGTTCTAACACGCTCACACTTTTTCCAGTCACCGCATACCACCTTCCAGTCATCTTCCCTTCCAAGATGACAATACCTTCCTCTTATACCAATTAATGTGGTAACTGAAACATGGAGCCTGCCGTGGTGGCTCACCTCTGTAATCCCAGCACTTTGGGAGGCCAAGGTGGGTGGATCACTTGAGATCAGGAGTTCGAGACCACCCTGGCCAACATAGTGAAACCCCATCTCTACTAAAGATACAAAATTAGCCAGGCTTGGTGATGCGTGGCTGTAATCCCAGCTTCTTGGGAGGCTGAGGCAGGAGAATCACTTGAACCGAGGAGGAGGAGGTGACAGTGAGCTGAGATTACACCATTGCACTCCAGCCTGGGAGACAAAAGCAAAACTCTGTCTCAAAAAAACAAAACAGGCTGGGCGCAGTGGCTCACGCTTATAATCCCAGCACTTTGGGAGGCCAAGGCAGGTGGATCACAAGGTCAGGAGTTCAAGAACAGCCTGGCCAAGATGGTGAAACCCCGTCTCTACTAAAAATACAAAAAAATTAGTCGGGCATGGTGGCAGGCATCTGTAATCCCAGCTACTTGGGAGGCTGAAGCAGAGAATTGCTTGAACCTGGGAGGTAGAGGTTGCAGTGAGCTGGGATCATGCCATTGCATTCCAGCCTGGGCTACAGAATGAGACTCCATCTCAAAAAACAAACAAACAAAACAAAACAACAAACAAACAAAAAAAGGGACCAAAACCAAAACAAAACAAAAAAACATGGGACTATCTATTCCTGAGGACAACTTAAAAGGTGAGATTTCACGAGCTGCCCAGATATATGCCACCAATTATGAGCTGATTAAGTCCAAGAACACATGGCTTTAACAAACTTAGTCCTAAAAATGAGAGGTTTCCAATAAGCAATGGAACTTGAACTGCACATTTGGAGACTGTAAATAACTCTTACTTCCAAATTAAAATTTATTTTTTTAAAATGATTACTAAAATAAATTTTGTTTTAGAGACAGGGTCTCTGTCATCCAGGCTGGGGTGCAGTGGCGTAATAATAGCTCACTGCAGTGTTGAATTCCTAGGCTCAAACGAACTTCCTGCCTCAGCCTCCCGAGTAGCAGAGACTACAGATGCACACCACTGTGCCTGGCTCCAAATTAAAACTTAGATCTAATATATACTTGCAAAGGAGTAAACTATCAAATATTTGTTTGTGAAAAGAGGAGGAAGAATGTAAAACCAACAGTGCATCATAATTTTTACACCTCACATTGTAGGGCTGTGCTATCCAATACAGTAGCCATTAGTCACAATGGCTGTACCTGTAATGTGGCTGGTGAGACTTGAGATGCCTATAAATGTAATACACACTAGATTTCAAACTGTGTGAAAAAAAGAGGAAAATATCTTTTTATATTGATCAAATGTTGCAATACTTTGTCTATATCAGGTTAAATGAATATAGAGTTAAAATTTAATTTTATGTTTCTTTTTGCCTTTTTAATGCAGCCACTAGAAAATTTAAAATTTCACAAGTGACTCATACTATATTTCTGTTGGACAGCACTATGCTAAAGAATGAACAGCAGTTTTCTAGACCTGCTCAGTATTGGTAGATACATAGGTCACAATAGGCTCACCACTCCCATTTGGAGGGAGCTATAGATTAGCATGATTAAGAGAATGGGCTGTTCAGGTTCAAATCCTGAAGCCACTATGCCTGTCCTTAGGTAAGTTACCTTTCTAAACCTCAGCTTCCTCACCCACAAAATAAGAATACTGGTATCAGGGCTCGGCGAGGTGGCTCATGCCTGTAATCCCAGCACTTTGGGAGGTGGGGGCGGACGCATTACCTGAGTTCGAGACCGGCCTGACCAACATGGAGAAACCCTATCTCTACTAAAAATACAAAATTAGCTGGGCATGGTGGCACATGCCTGTAATCCCAGCTACTCGAGAGGCTGAGGCAGGAGAATCGCTTGAACCCAGGAGGCACAGGTTGCGATGAGCCGAGATTGTGCCATTGCACTCCAGCCTGGGCAACAAGAGGGGAACTCCGTCCCCTCCGCAAAAAAATACTGGTATCGATATATCAAGCAATCCTTCTAAGACTCAATAATATAACATATGTAAAATGCTTTGCACAATATCTGCCATAGTGGTAAAAACTTGAAGACAAAAATAAGTTATTTTGCTATTATTTTTTATTGTCTATCATGAATACACTGGCTTTCCCATCTCATGTAAGTAAAGTTACTTTTCATGTAAAGTTCCACGTTAACTGGATTCTACTGAAATAGCCATCCAAAGGGCATTTATAAAATAGAAAAGCTTAATACCAAGAAAGAGTTGTTACATGCAGTGTTTCAGGTTCAAGGCTTATCCAAGTAACCAGGTTAAAAACTGCTGAAAATAATCTGTGTCTCTATTTTACAAAATAATTTTTGTAGGCTTACAGAAAAGCGGAACAGTACAGACAGTTCATGGATATCATTCATCCATTTTTCTCTTACATAATCATGGTTCAGTGATCAAAAATCAGGAAATTAACATGAGTACAATACTATTAACTAAACTAGACTTGATAAGAACTTCACCAGTTTTTTTTCCTTATTGTCCTTTTTCCTTCAGGATCCCATGATCCCACATTGTATTTGGTTGCCATGTTTCCTTAGTTTCTTCTAAAGTGTGACAGTTCTTCATTCTTGTCTTTTGTGACCAGAACACTTTTGGTGAATATCGATCAGTTATTTTGTAGAATGTGTCTCAATTTGGGTTTGACTAAAGTTTCCTCAGCTTTAGACGGAGGTTATGCATTTCTGGCAAGAATACCAGAAAGTGATGCTGTGTCCTTCTCAGTATATCATATTAGGGAGTACATAATGTGGATAAAAATTTTATTACTGGTTATGGTAACATTGATTACATGGCAAAGTCTGCTGGGTTTCTCCACTTAAAGGTACTGTTTTTCCCTTTGTAATTGATCCAAATCTTGGGAGACATACTTTGACATTTTGCTATTATTCTGTTTCTTTTCAAACTCTCATCCACTGATTTTAGCATCCATCTGTGAGTGTTACCTGCCTAATGGTTATTTTGCATTTCTTTTATTCTCTTCATTTATTAATTGGAATTTTTTTTTTTGAGACGGAGTCTAGCTCTGTCGCCCAGGCTGGAGTGCAGTGGCGCGATCTCGGCTCACTGCAAGCTCCGCCTCCTGGGTTCACGCCATTCTCCTGCCTCAGCCTCCTGACTAGCTGGGACTACAGGCGCCCGCCACCGCGCCTGGCTAATTTTTTGTATTTTTAGTAGAGACGGGGTTTCACCGTGGTCTCGATCTCCTGACCTTGTGATCCGCCCGCCTCGGCCTCCCAAAGTACTGGGATTACAGGCGTGAGCCACCGTGCCCGGCCTTGGAATTCTTTTATAAGGAAGTACTGTCCCTTCTCCTTTATTTATTACAATATTATAAAATATGTATTTTGGTTTTCATCCATGATTCCTGGTTCTCAGCTCCTGTAAGCCTTATTATTTCCTAAGTGACTAGAGGAATATCTTTTTTTTTTTTTTGAGACAGAGTCTCACTCTGTCATACAGACTAGAGTGCAGTGGCACTATCTCAGCTCACTGCAACCTCTGCCTCCTGGGTTCAAGTGATTCTTGTGCCTCAGCCTCTGGAGTAGCTGGAATTGCAGGAGTATACCACCACGTCCAGCTAATTTTTGTATTTTTAGTAGAGACTGGGTTTTGCCACGTTGGCCAGGCTGGTCTTGAACTTTTGACCTCAAGTCTGCCCACCTCAGTCTCCCAAAGTGCTGGGATTACAGGTGTGGACCACCACACCCGACCAAGAATATCTTTTCTTAAAAAGTATTTGCCTTTTGTCCTTGGTTCCTGAAGTAGCTCCTGAAGAATAAAGGTGACAGTCTTTTCTTACTTACAAGATACTTTTTTCTGTCTTTTTTTCCCCCATATCACCTCACCTTTCCTTTTTTTTTCCCATTCCCCTACCTGATGCAATGGTCTTAGGATCAGGGCTGTAACTACATGTGCTGGAAGCAGGAATGATTCCTAAGCAAGAAATTGTAACTCCGTATTGTAACTTAGGTCAGAATTCCTAATGGACTGATGGGAATGGGTTGTGCTTTCACCCCATTCAGCAAAATTGGGGCTAACAGTTAATACAGGTATATCGCCTGATAGTAAAAAGAGCCCACTAGTTCTGCACCTCTGTAACCTAACCCTATCTGAATGGGGCGCACTGAGGAAGAGGTACTTGCTAGACTAGTATTGTTGCCTGCAATCTAGACCATCACAGTGGCTGATTGTAATGCCCCTTCCAAAGGTGGAGAAGTTTGGGTACTTATTAAGAGAGAAGAAACAGTAGTTCAGAGGAAAGAAATGAGTAAGTGGATTATGAACTGAGAGGATTCCAATATCACATGAACACCTCAAAAGAGGCTCAGAGCAAGAGATGACATTGCCTCTTAGCTCAATTATATCAAATACATGAAATGGTAAAGCTCTGTGTTTGCTGAGACTACTTCTGCTTTTGCAACCTCACAAGAATGAAAGGAAGCCTGCCAATCTGAGTGGCCTCACCCTGGGAGACATTCATACAATATGATGAACTAGATTATTAATTATTGAATGGGATTCTAGTAATGTGGCAGTATCTTTTGAGTTGGACATCCTTTTGACGTAAGGGATCAGGGTTTGAAGACCCAAGGGTGGACTGTGATTTTGTGAAATATGTATTTGGTCTTTGACTTCATTTCCTGTCAAACAGCTCCTAAAATCCTCAGAAACTCCAAAGTGATGTCTTTTTGTATGCTAATAAGCTGACTTGATAGCTGGCAGCTCCTAGGTAGCTTTGGGATGGGGGCTGGTCACTGGAAATATCTAGGCAGAATTAGAGGGTTGGGACTTTCATCCCTCCACCTCACCCTGTGAGAAGGTAGAGGGGCTGAAGGTTAAGTTGATCATCAATGGTCAGTGGTTCAATCAATCATGGCAGGGTAATGAAACTTCCATAAAAATGCCAAAGAACATACTCCTGCATTCTGGACCCTTCCAGACCTCATCCTATGTATCTCTTCACCTGGCTATTTATTTGTATCATTTAGAATATCCTTTGTAGAAAAATCTGTAAAAGTATTTCCCTGAGTTCTGTGAGCTGCTCTAGCAAATTAATCAAACCCAAAGTCCTGGCAACCGCAACTTGAAGCTGGTTTGTTAGAAGTTCCAGAGGCCTAGACTTGCAACTGGTATCTGAGTGGGTGGGGGCAGTTTTGGGGACTGAGCTTTCTTTTTTTTTTTGAGACAGAGTCTTGCCCTGTCGCCCAGGCTGGAGTGCAGTGGCCGGATCTCAGCTCACTGCAAGCTCCGCCTCCCGGGTTTACACCATTCTCCTGCCTCAGCCTCCTGAGTAGCTGGGACTACAGGTGCCCGCCACCTCGCCCGGCTAGTTTTTAGTAGAGACGGGGTTTCACTGTGTTAGCCAGGATGGTCTCGATCTCCTGACCTCGTGATCGGCCCGTCTCGGCCTCCCAAAGTGCTGGGATTACAGGCTTGAGCCACCGTGCCCAGCTGGGGACTGAGCTTTCGATCTCTAGAATCTGATGCTGTCTCCAGGTAGATATGTTGGAATTGAATCGGAGGACACCCAGCTGGTGACCACTACAGAACTGAATGCTTGTTTGTTGGTGGGGAGAAAGCTCCACATATTTTTGAGATCACAGAAGTCTTCTGTGTTGACTGTTGTAGTGTGACAGCAGAGGAAAAATGGTTTATTTTTCCTAATATTTATTTATACCTATATGAACTCATAAGTATTTATTTCATTCTATGAGTTTTAATCCAATACTATTTTATTTCTTTTGTTGCTCAAATTGTTCCAGCTTTCGCCACTGGAATTCCTTCCAATTAACTCCTGTGTACTCCTATATGTCCCCATCCTTTATCAAGCACTTCCTTATTTTTTTTATACACAAGATATTCTATACTTATCTTGTATTTTCTCTGCCCAAGCCCAGATATCAACTTCTCCTGCAAGGAACCCTAGTGCCTTTCAGTGGAGAACTATATTTAGAAACCAAGATGTGAGCACTAGGTATGTTCATTGCTACAAGAGTATCACTACTCCTAGGGGTTCTCAGAGAACAGAGCTAGGAAGTACAGTATACCTAACCATCTATCCATCCATCCATTTATCATACTGATTGACAGCCCAGATGCCAATCCAAACCTTGAGGTTCATTCTACTCTTCCCTTATTTGTAACTTCTTTGTTCAAAAGTGATAACACTTGGCTCTCATCATCTACATTTAGTTATTTTTTCAATCTTAAAATATGAAGCAATTACAGAAGTATTAATCCATACCTTTGTGAAAAACACACCTATTAATTGAAGTACAATTTTGGTGTATAGTTTTTTTTAACTGTAACCTACACGATGCAGTCAAATACTATTTTACTACTTGTAAATACTATTTTACAAGTTACTTAGGTTAGTTATTCCTCTCACCTAAAAAGCTGTTATTCATTTGTAAAACATTTAGGTTCACTTGTTACTACTTCTGCTCCATTTTTAGTGCCTCCCCATTGTTTGATTTTAGTTATTTATTTATTTTTGGTATGTGAAATATTACCATGATTCTCAGAGTCAAAGCTATACAAAAAGGAATATTCCAAGAAGTGTCACTTCTTCCTCATCCCTATTATCTAGTTTTCATTACCCACTTCTTTACACCCCTTCCCCACCCACTCCATGCAGACAGGTAACCAAAATCAGTTTCTGATTTTCTTTCCTGTATTTCTTTTACACAAATGAGCAGACACATTTTAAAAAACATTCCCTTCTTGTTTACATGAAAATGAGTATATTATAGACACTCTTTTGCACTTTGCTTTTTTTACTGCTAACATTATATCTTGTGATTTCCACATCAGTTCAGAGATTCCTGAAGCTCTTCTCTACAGCTGCATAATATATGTAGATATACTATATGTTATTCATGTGCTCTCCTCTGTATGGACAGTTAGTTTTTTTCCCTAATATTTTGTTTTTATAAACAATGCTGCAGTGAATAACATTGTGAATACGTATTTTTCAGCATAGATTTTTCAGAAGTGGGATTGTGGGTCAAGAGGTAAGTGCATTTGTGGAGCTATTGGGTGTGATCAAATTTTCTTTCAGAAGGATTGCACCAATTTGTACTCCTACCAGCAATACATAGGAGCATCTTTCCAGTTTTGCCAACAGAATGTGTTATCATATTTAAAATTTTTTGGCCAGGTGCAGTGGCTCACACCTGTAATCCCAGCACTTTGGGAGGCTAAGGCAAGCAGATTGCTTGAGTCCAGGAATTCAAGACCAGCTTGGGCAACATGGTGAAACACTAAAATAGGTGGGCATGGTGGCTCATGCCTGTAGCCTCAGATACTTGGGAGGCTGAGGTGGGAGGGTCACCTGAGTCCGGGAGGTTGAGGCTATAGTGAGAAGTGACCATGCCACTGCACTCTAGCCTAGGCGACAGAGTGATACCCTGTCTCAAAAGTAAATAAAATAAATTTTTTTGTCAGCCTGACAGGTGAGAAATGGTTAATTCAATGTTGTTTTAGATTGTATTTCTCTAACCATAAGTGAGTTTAAACACTTTTCGTATGTCTGAGTGTTGTTTTGGTCCTTTGTTCCTCAATTTTTAAGAATTCTTTATATATTAAAGGTGTTATCCTTTTGTCTGTAGTATACATTATGGGGAAAAAAATTTCTCCCAGTTTGTCAGTTGTCTCTTGATTTTTTATGTGGTGTTTTTCCCATGTAAATTGTAAAAAAGTTTTATGTAGTCAAATTTATCAATAAAATATTTTCTTTTATTGTCTCTGGATCTTGAGTCATAGTTAGAATCCCTTTCCCTATGTCAAGTTTAAAGATAAATTCACCCATGTTTTCCTCTAATACTTGTATGATTTAATTTTTTCTGTTTAGACTCCTAATCAATTTAGAGTTTATTTTTAAAAAAATCTAGTGTGAGACATAAGTCTAATTCCAAACGGCTACATAGCCATTGCAGCACCCCTTGTTTTTTTTTTTTTGAGACATTGTCTCGCTCTATCCCCCAGGCTGGAGTGCAGTGGCGCGATCTCGGCTCACTGCAAGCTCCATCTCCCAAGTTCACGCCATACTCCTGCCTGTCTCCAGAGTAGCTGGGACTACAGGCGCCCACCACCACACCCAGCTAATTTTTTGTACTTTTGGCAGAGACAGGGTTTCACTGTGTAGCCAGGATGGTCTCGATCTCCTGACCTTGTGATTTGCCCGCTTTGGCCTCCCAAAGTGCTGGGATTACAGGCGTGAGCCACTGCACCCGGCCTCACCACAGCATTCTTTGTTAAAATGTCCACCTCTAGTGATTTGAGATACTACCTTCATCTATGTTCAATTTCCATAGGCACTTGCATCTATTTCTGGATTTTCTCTTCTATTCCACAGTTCTATTTGAGTACAGTGCTGCACTGTTTGTTTTAATTACACAGGTTTTATGTAATGTTTAAATGTCTGATAGAACAAGTTCCCTCTTGTAGTTTTCCTTTTTCAGTGTTTTTGGAGCTATTCTTCCTTGTCTGTTTTTCTACATGAACTTTAGAACCAACTTGTCTAGCTCATCTATTATGCTGAGTTGTCCTGTCCAGTCACAGAGTATGTTTTTCCACTTGTTCACATCTGATTTTATGTCTTGGAAGGCAGAGGTAGGCAGATTGCTTGAGCTCAGGCCTTTGAGAACAGCCTGGGCAACATGGTGAAACCCTGTCTCTACCAAAAATACAAAAATTGGCTGGGCATGGTGTTGTGTGTCTGCAGTCCCAGCTACTTGGGAGGCTGAGGAACGACAATTACTTGGGCCTAAGAGGCAGACGTTGCAGTGAGCTGAGACTGAGCCACTGCACTCCAGCATGGGTGACATAACAAAACCTTGTCTCAAAAAGTTTCCTCTAGGCTGGGCACGGTGGCTCACACCTGTAATCCCAACACTTTGGGAGGCCAAGACAGGTGGATCACCTGAGGTCAGGAGTTCAAGACCAGCTTGGCCAACATGGTGAAACCCCATCTCTACTAAAAATACAAAAATTAGCCGGGCGTGGTGGCAGGTGCCTGTAGTCCCAGCTACTCGGGAGGCTGAGGCAGGAGAACCCCCCAGGAGGCAGAGGTTGCAGTGAGCCAAGATTATGCCACTGCACTCCAGCCTGGGCAACAGAGCAAGGCTCCATCTCAAAAAAAAAAAAAAAAAAAGTTTCCTCTAATAGGTTCTTACACATTTCCTAAGCATTTACTTTTTTGTTGATATTGTAAATGGTTTTGGTTATTAAAAAACCATTACGTCCTCTATCCTTTTATGGTTTGTTTATGTGAAAGCTATTGATTTTTATATTTTATTTCCTGTTATTTTACTGAATTCTTCGATTCTTAACTTATTCTTATTATGCCTTTAAGCTGCAGTTTTTGATCCACTCCTATGGCACCTATCATTTCACTCAGGAAAGTGGATTTTTTTTTTTTTTTTGCATGACCACCACAGAAGAAGCCACATTCTTTCTGAGTTATTAAATGATTAAATCACAAGCAAACACTTGAAACTTGCACAATCCCCCTACAGACAATGCAATCCATTCTAATTCCTAGGATTAATTTGGTTAGTACAGATTCTGGTTAAATCTATAAAACCTATTTGTAGCAAGAGAAGAAACAATAAGTGTCTACAACCCGAAGATATGGGAGTCAACTTTCAGAACTGATTCTAAAACACAGATGAGTCAGATAATTCAGGAAGATCTCTTAGATGCTGACGTTCAAGTTCAATGGAAAAAAGCACTCTAAAATGCACATGTGATATCCATTTAAAGGAGAAAGACAACTACTAAGGCCATCCACAATTCCTTTGAGTTCAGATACTTAGTGTGATAATGGATGCTAACTTCATGGCCTCAAGTCTGCTTAGAATGTCACTGTCCACCCAGGATTGGCCTCTCTAGACATGGTGAACCAATTCTGGTGTGCCTTATGTAACTTCCTTCACAATGATATACAAGCACATTCACAAATTACCTGGGACATACAGTATTTTTCTTTTTTTTTTAAGATGGAGTTTCACTCTTGTTGCCTAGGCTGGAGTGCAATGGCACAATCTTGGCTCACCGCAACCTCCACCTCCCGGGTTCAAGTGATTCTCCTGCCTCAGCCTCCCGAGTAGCTGGAATTACAGGCATACACCACCATGACCAGCTAATTTTGTATTTTTAGTAGAGATGGGGTTTCTCCATGTTGGTCACGCTGGTCTCGAACTCCCAACCTCAGGTGATCCGCCCGCCTCGGCCTCCCGAAGTGCTGGGATTACAGGCATGAGCCACGGCGCCTGGCCTGGTATTTTCTTTTAAGGCACTATTTAAATAATTTTTCCATAGGTCATTATGATTTGG
Source organism: Theropithecus gelada (assembly GCF_003255815.1). Lineage (NCBI taxonomy): Eukaryota > Metazoa > Chordata > Mammalia > Primates > Cercopithecidae > Theropithecus > Theropithecus gelada. The sequence continues at coordinate 163,923,234 of NC_037668.1, forward strand.
ATTTTTAATGTTCCTAGCAAAAGCATAATTTTTGGATCATTACTACAGGGACAAACTAAAACAAGATCAAAATGAAGAAATTTTTCAACATACAGTGTGAAAAGATACTGAGGAATGAGACTTTTTGAGAAAAGTTTGAAACTTAAGACTTTATAAAGCTTTAACAAGTCTGAACAACTGTCCTTCCAATGAAAGCACTGATAGATAGTTGTAGGGTAATACTGAGGCTCATAGCTCACATAAGGGAAAAAGAACCTCACATTTTCCAACAGTTCACTCTGGCACTGATCCACAGGAGTCATTAGAGCATGAAGACCAGGCAAACTTTACACACAGGTCCTGTCACAGTTTAGGGGTCCTTTCTCATCAACCAGAGAATTCCAAGTCTATTCTCTTCAGAGAAAAGCTTAGCATTGATATATTTTTTCCATATCCCTGCCAGAAGGATGCACTCCAGTGATGATCACAATAGCCAGAAGCTCTTCACTCCAATACAGTAAGTTAATCATGTCTGGTAACCTATCAAAGATCATACACAAAATTCCACTAACCACTTGCTTCACATATCACTGAGACTGGAAAGGATGGTGAGAATAAGAGATCAGAAGATTAAGACCCACGCAGGGGCCAAAAACCCAAGTTAACCAAGGGATCTGTACCTACAACAAGTATTTTAAGATGGATTCCTTCTAAAAGCTAATTGTTTCACACATGAAAGAACCAGCATTAAAGTTCAAGTAACATATATATTTGCTCAAAAGCAGATAAATAATGGCAAAGAAAATCTTCAAATAACATCACTGTTAACTAAAGACAAATTTTAAAATAAAATAGATGAACAGATTTTCTTCTCTATAGACCTCTAGAGTTTCAAATAATTATGACCACATGTCCATTATGACCACATGTCCAACATGACCACATGTTTTGAAGCCTCAAAAATTCAAAGACAAAGAGTTTATTTGCATTAGGTTATAGGGGGATGAAAGACGGAAAATACAAAATTATTTTACTTAACCCAATTCAGTCTGTCTAGACAACAGACCTACTAGAAATACAAGGATATCACTCACCATTTGAGACTGTCGTACCCATAAAACGTTAGTTTATTTAAAAGCTATATAAATGCTTCCAAGGAGTATGATGTTGATGGTAAACTCTGTGCTATAAAACTGATGCAAAATTAGCTGGGTGTGGTGACGTGCACCTGTAGTCCCAGCTACTCAGGAGGCTAACATGGAAGGATCACTTGAGCCCAGGAGTTTGAGGCTGCAGTGAGCTATGATCATACCACTGCACTCCAGCCTGGATGACAGAGCGAGATCTTGTCTCGAAAAACAAACTAAGAAACAAACTAATGCAAAGAAGGAAAAGCTAGAAAATAGTCCTAAAGCTCTCTGCCTTACTTTAAATCTGATTAACACATTTGCGCCTATCCATTGGTTTCTGTTAAGTAGCAAAACCCTACTTACACATTTTTCACTTAACAGAGACACAATATTTTTTGAAATACAACTAAGTATATCTGTTAAAAAAAAGTACTTGTGTGTGTGTGTCTGTGTGTGCGCGTTGGGGGACTTCTGGTTTTACTGATTGGTGTCTTTAACATAATGTCTTTAAAAATATGAGAAAGAGGCCGGACGCAGTGGCTCACGCCTGTAATCCCAGCACTCTGGGAGGCCGAGGTTGGCAGATCATGAGGTCAGGAGATTGAGACCATCCTGGCTAACATGGTGAAGCCCCGTCTCTACTAAAAATACAAAAAATTAGCCAGGCGTGTGGCGGGCGCCTATAGTCTCAGCTACTTGGGAGGCTGAGACAGAATGGCGTGAACCTGGGAGGTGGAGCTTGCAGTAAGCCGAGTTTGTGCCACTGCACTCCAGCCTGGGCGACAGAGTGAGACTCCATCTCAAAAAATAAAAAATAAAAAAATAAAAAATAAAAAAATATATATATACACATATATATTTACGAGAGAAAGAATAGCCTAATAACTTACTCTGGGATAATAAAGGCAGGGAGAATATAAGAAACACAGACACACATATCCACTTTATTTTGCTTTGCTTGGAAAAGACTGTTTAAGATTAAACTAAGATTGAAGTTGAGCCAAAGGGCAACACTGCCAAGAGGGCTATATGAAGTTGCTTTCTAAAGCTATTTTTGTTAGGAAATTTAATTTCTCTAGCTCCCTTTCTCACGGTGAAATAAGGACAGTTCATTCTGTTAATCTGGGTTTTCACCCTGACTCTAGATTCTCCTCAATTATACCTTTACATCTATCCAAAATGGCATCATTTGACTTCCCTTCTAAGAAATCCTCTCGCCCTCTTTCATTCTCTAGTCTCATTCTCTTTTAGTCTTTTGCTTCCCTCTCGTTATCCTTGCTCCCCTTTCTCTCTTATCACCCCACGTGGCAAAAACATTATCTATCTAAAACTTGGTTTAGAAGGGAAAATCCAAAGGAAGGCATGGAGGATAAAGGATCAGTTACGAAGTACACACTTATTGGTCTGAAGGGTCTCCTAGAGAGACAAGACTTGGCAGTACTTTGACAGTCAACTAGTGACAATTGTGAACAGGGATTGTTGGAGAAGGATGGGGTTTTGAGTAGACCCCTGGACAAGCTCCCTATTTCTCAATGGGGGTTGGTAAGCACCACAAAACCACAGCTGAAAGGAAAAAGAAAACTCCACCACTGGCCTTTTTCCGAGCGTGGCCGCCTTCCGCTCGGCTCAGTGCCCGCCACATGCCCAGGAGTGCGTCTGGATCCTTGAGGGGCGCCCTTCGCAGGTGGACAGTGCTTACGCTATACTGCAAAAGAGCCAGAAAAGTGCCCATGAGAACCAGAAAGCAAACTTCCAGCCAGCAGGATCATCTCTCTAGGCATCTAAGATGGAGAAATCAATACAGATATCTAGGCAGCATCTGAATGCCAGGAAAGGTGAGGGAGAGATAATTTCCCCCCCTCCCCTGTTCAACATAATGGTGGTAGAAGGGAAGAAAAATGTATTCTCTGTGACTTATCTACCGGGAACTAACTAGACAAGGCCAAATGATAGAGGAAATGTTGTCATTTGTAATAGGCAAAAAAGAAGTAAAGAAGAAAATAACCTAGGGTTTAAATCTAGTTATGTAAGAAAGTCTGTGCATGCTGGCACGAAGAGTTAAAGGTTCTGAATGAAAGCAACCAATTCCACCACTTGGGTAATGCCATTCTTAGAGGCAAAGTAGATAAAGAAGAAGAAAAAGAGGGAAAGAACTTCATTCTAAGATATTAAAAAAAAAAGCACAAATACACCAAAAATAAAAGACTGACATTCTCAAAAGATGGTAATTCTCATTATCTCACCGTAAGTTAGACAAAAACAAAAGAAAGAGTTGATGAAGCTGAGTACAGAATATGAGACTTTGACGTAAGAGGTCTTCGGTGGTTCATAACCTCTCCAGTCTTTTTAACTACTATGTTCGTAAAGTGCTTAATATGAACCTTCCTATTAAACAAAACAGAATTAGAAAGCATGCTTTAGACTCTTAGCAGTGGAACAAAAAAAAAGAAAAAAGAAAAAAGTCTCTAACGAATAAAAAAACTTTTTTAAAAAAATGTTTTACCGTATTTAGGTAGAAGTAAATTTCCTACAAACCTGATCAAACTCAACATCTCAATCCTCCTAAGAAAAATGAAAGGGGCCAGTTGTGGTTGCTCATGCCTATAATCACAGCACTTTGGGAGGATCACTTGAGGGCAGGAGTTCAAGACCAGCCTGGTCAACACAGCAAGAACTCCATCTCCAGACAAAAATTTAAAAAATCAGCCAAGTATGGGCATGTGCTTGTAGTCACAGCCACTTGGGAGGCTGAGGTAAGAGGATTGTGTGAGCTCAGGAGTTAGATTCTACAGTAAGCTATGATCACACCACTGCACTCTAGCCTGGGTGACAAAGCAAAACTCTGTATCTTAAAAAAGAAAGAAAGAAAGAAAGAAAAAAATAAAAATGATAGGTTAACAATTACCTGCAGAATACTGTACATCATAATAACTTCCAAACTTTCAAGCAATATTCTCCTCAATTCAGGATGGGAGTGCTATCTGATGAAGGTGGTTACTGACATCATCTCCTTATCTAATCAGCCCTGTTAAATAGACTTTAAATATTCAGAGAAGTTTGCTGGGTTTCTTCCAGATTCCAAGTGACTAGCAAAAATAGCAAGCACAGGGGCTCAAGAAAATCATTCCGGCAGGGCACAGTGGCTCACGCCTGTAATTCTAGCACTTTGGGAGGGCAAGGTGGGTGGATCACCTGAGGTCAGGAGTTCGAGACCAGCCTGGCTAACATGGCAAAAGTCCATCTCTACTAAAAATACAAAAATTAGCCTGGCATGATGGTACATGCCTATAATCTTAGCTACTTGGGAGGCTTAGGCAGGAGAATCACTTGAACCTAGGAGCTGGAGGTTTCAGTGAGCTGAGATCGTGCCAATGCACTCCAGCCTGGGTGACAGAGCGAGACTCCATCTCAAAAAAAAAAAAAAAAAAAAAAAAAAAAATCATTCCAGGACACCAGGCTGATGAAGTTACCTCTTATCCTTTTCAGATTGACACACTACATGAATCAAGTGGATCTCTCACATACACACACATCCTTGGCTTAAGAGAACAGGTGCCCATTCTGGAAAATGTGATAATTAATTATAGGCAATTTATTTATCAGAAAATATCAGCTGGTACACTAAATGATCAAGACTACTCTAGGCTCCAGCAACCTTTATTTTCTAAGATAACTGCTTCTTAAAATCTCATCCATAGTACAATTTGGTCACAGCATGTCAACTTCTCTTGCCTGTCCTTTTAACAGGGAGTTGACAATTGACCTGTGCCTCTTCCCCACAAATTAGAGATTCTTCCATTTAATCTTCAAGACTAGGGATCATCACCTAGTAGCCAAGGAAGGTAACAAATCTTTTTGGCAAAGGGAACAGACCTGTTAATCTTAAGGATCATGTGGGATCAGTCTCCTATGAGATGGACTAATAAACAGCTCATAAAGACAGTGCGGTTATTTGAGAAGACAGAGGGACTAAATCTGGTTGTCACCTGATCCTGGGCCCCGTGGAACCAAAAAAGGATCAAAAGATTACCAGAACACAAAAGACACCAAATCCCACATTTCTCATTAACTTCAAGTCTTAAGAGTGTTTCCGGCCTGGCAGGTTGGTTCATGCCTGTAATCTCAGCACTTTGGGAGGCCGAGGTGGGCAGACTGCTTGAGCTCAGGAGTTCAAGACCAGCCTGGGCAACATGGCTAAACCCCGCCTCTACTAAAAATACAAAAATTAGCTAGGCATGGTAGTGCATGCCTGTAATCCCAGCTACTTGGGAGGCTGAGGCATGAGAATCGCTTGACCCTGGGAGGTAGAGGTTATAGTGAGCAGAGATCATGCCACGGCACTCCAGCCTGGGCCACAGAGTGAAACACTGTCTCAAAGAAAAAAAAAAGTTGTTTCCTAGAACCAGAAAAAAGGTTCCTTCTACTAGGATAAAACTAAAATGTGGGCTGGATACAGTGGCTCACGGATGTAATCCCAGCACTTTGGGAGGCTGAGGCAGGTGGATCACCTGAGGTCAGGAGTTCGAGAGAGCCTGGCCAACATGGTGAAACCTCGTCTCTACTAAAAATACAAAAATCAGCCAAGCGTGGTGGCAAGCGCCTGTAATCCCAGCTACTTGGGAGGCTAAGGCAGGAGAATCGCTTGAACCCAGGAGGTGGAGGTTGTGGTAAGCTGAGGTTGCACCACTGCACTCCAGCCTGGGTGACAGAGTGAGACTCCGTCTCAAAACAATAACAACAACAAAACCAAAAAACACTAAAATGTGAAGCAACACCAAAGGAGTGGAAAGCAGTTTGTCCATTTGTTTGTAAGAATGGCTCATCTTGCTCTGTAGGGCATTCTAATAGGAGGAACAATGTCCTGCCAGTTTCATCAGGCCAGATAGTTGGCTAAATCCCGGCTGGAAAGCTGGGTGCTATGTTTTCATGCAAAGAAGGGTTGAGGGTGGTGAACAAGAAGCTACTATATTGCACCATGTTCAGAAAAAACCTGAGAGATTCAGACAGAGTGTAAGGTGGGAGGTACTCTGAACCCAATGTCAAAGATAACTTGTTAAAGGCCACAAGAGGAAGAAAGCAGACTGCATCTGAGGAATGGACCACTATTCTCCACCTAAAAACAGGTACAGAAGTGGGTAAATCTCTATATAGTATTTTTGATAAACATAAGGAGCCAGACTACTTAAAAGACACAAGCAGCCTCCAAAGGGTCCAAAGCACTGCACTAAACTCCAGAGACTGATCCAACCCTCTAACCACATCCAAAACCTGAGTCATATGCTTTATTACTAGACGACCAATATCAGGTCACTGCATCAATGTCTTTCCATACTTTTCATTCTCACAGTCTGCCCAACAACACATTACCAGTAAGTTACGGGGGTCGGTCGATCAATTCTCATCAGTGACTTAGATCAAAATTCTGTACTTTTGAAATTTAATTTTTCCCTTGAAGGCTCAAAAAAAAAGCCAGGTGTGGTGGCTCAGGCCTGTAATCCCAGCACTTTGGGAGGCCTAGGTGGGAGGATCGCTTGAGTCCAGAAGTTTGAGGCTGCCATGATGGCATCACTGCACCAAAGTCTACACGATAGAGTAAGACCCAGTCTCAAGGAAAAAAAAAGATGAATACAGCGAGGAATCAGAGTTTCAAAAAAGACCTCGAGAACTTTATAACTGACTTTGCCTAGATGAGACCATGGCATTTAGCTAAAGTTGAAAAGATCAGAGCAAAAGTAGAGTTGCTGTAAGACAGTTTAAATACGAGTCAAGGTCCACCTTTCATACAAAGGTGCCAGACATGTATTTGGAGCACCGGGAGTACTGGGTACCACTCAGGGAAGGTTTAGTTAGGATGAATTTGCACCAGATTCTCAGTTTTATTCAGGTGGTAACTTGAATGTGATGAGGTTCCTTTGCTTTGCCACTCTTCCTTCCTCATACTCAAAGGAGACAGACATTAATGTGCATAAAGGAATGTTACTTAGAAGCCGATAAAAACTCTTTTAGTTTACACATGGTTCTCAAACAGCTTTCTCCTAAGCAGTGGTTTCTCCTCTTGTAGATCTGATATTTTATAAAACAATGACAATTACAACTGGGCCTTCAAAATGGTCCTTAGCCTGTTAGATCCCAAATCTCAACATATTTCCAATAGAAGAAAATTTGTTTTCAACAGCTCTTTCATACTGTGAGAGAATGTAAACTAAATTTAAGAGCGATTTGTTCTAAATTCTTTTCCATAAAAATACGTCCAGTAGGAGAATTAATTCAAGGTTCTGAATGTGATGGGTGTCAGTGATGGGACAATTTCCCATATCTCTGACGTGGTATTTAAGTGGTGGTGGAAATATTCCTGAGTTGGGAGATTCTGAGGATTTGGAGTTCCACTGAAGCTCTGACGAGATATATTTCTTACACAAAGACCAAGAAGATTTTTCCTCCTGTTTCCAGATTAAATTGTTCTTTGTGGTAGCTACACTGGACCTGGTGAAAGGCTCACTCGGCAGGAAATTGATAGGAAATCTCGAACCAACAGTTTATTTTCTTCTCCATCACTTTAAAGCACACAATAGAGGATGGAGACAAAGAATCAAAAACAAAGGAGGATCAGTTCCTCCAAATAGAAATGCACAAAGGTATTTAATAAGGGCAAATTATTTTTAAAATAAACGGAAGTACGGTCAGGACAGTGAAGCAGTCGCATATGCATTTAATTTCTGGGAAAACATGAAGAGTACAACCAACCGGCTAGGTTTATAACTCAAGGGCAGAAACTTGTTCGATGACATTAAGCTTTGATAGCCGCCTTCTCGAGGCCCTACCCTTCACCACTTCTACTAATAGCTCCCCCTACTCTTATCCCAGTACAATCGAGCTGGTGAAGAGAACAGCAAAATACCTTGGTCCTAGACTCAGAAAATATTTCCTCGACCGTGCTACTTCCTCCAACAGCACCAAGTCTAGCTCCATCTCCGTTCCCTGCAGATTCTAGGCTCCATCTATCTTTTCAAGTCCCCACCCTCCCTCCCCCACTCCCAGGCTCCACCTCCCCCGACCCTATCCTTCAGGCGCGCCTCTCCTCTCTGGGACTTTCACAACCACCAGCGACATCAACCTCTCGCTTCCTGCTCCACTTCTCGGCGCCCAGATCTCCAACTGGCTCAGGCTCCCCATGTCCCCTGCCGGTACGGAGCTGCGGTCAGCGGATTGTGCGGCTGAGCCATCCTCGTGACGGTCCCGCCTCACTCACCCTCCGTCACCTCCAGCACCTTAATCTGTTCTTCAGCAGCCGCCCGCACCTCCTGTACTGGGGATAGGATCCCGGTGAGCGTATCCACTAACGCCTCCTTCAATCCTTGTGCCACTGGACCTGGCAGCCCGGAGGCCGCACCAGCTGCCGCCGCCGCCGCCATCTTTTCTCCCCTCAGCCCGCCAGCCCCGCGGCCGGGACCCGCCACCGAATGACGGCCCCTGCGCGCGGCCAATCCGCGAAGCCGCGCCTGCGCACCAGAGGCGGGCGGGAGCGGGCGGAGGGCGGGGAATGAATCTAAGCCTCCAGAGACAGCGCCTCCTGCTGCCTGAACGAGAACTGCACCTTTCTCTGCAAGGATCACTGGATTTACGTGAAAACTGAGCCCCAGACAGGTTAAGGGGCTTTCCTAAAGTTGCACAGTAAGTTAGAAATCTCATTTGGAATAAAGTTCATGATATATGACTTTATATTCATGCATCTTTCAGGTGTTAGGAGAGAGGAGGCGGGATGGGAATGGATGTAGAGGGCTTTAAGGAGAGGGGTCTGGGTCACAAATAGCTCCTATTTTAAACCGCAATCTTTTCCCTCCAAACACTGAAAAAAAGTTGGTTTAAGTAACTCTCTTCATCTTAGCCTCAGGAATCCAAAGAGGGGAGAAAATAAACTAAAGCAAACTAGGAAGTGGAAGTGGGAAAACAACGGCCCAGTTCCTTGGTTTTCCAGCGTAGATGAGCCCAACCTCAAAGCTGGGAAGTGTGGCCGGTCGCGGTGGCTCAAGCCTGTAATCCCAGCACTTTGGGAGGCCGAGACGGGCGGATCACGAGGTCAGGAGATCGAGACCATCCTGGCTAACACAGTGAAACCCCGTCTCTACTAAAAAAAAAATACAAAAAACTAGCCGGGCGAGGTGGCAGGCGCCTGTAGTCCCAGCTACCGGGAGGCTGAGGCAGGAGAATGGCGTGAACCCGGGAGGCGGAGCTTGCAGTGAGCTGAGATC